>NC_045542.1:74561459-74778959 GCF_009769535.1 Thamnophis elegans
GGACTGAAGGCTAAAACAAATGAAGAACAGTTGCGGGAACTGGGTATGTCTAGTTTAATGAAAAGAAGGACCAGGGGAGACATGATAGCAGTGTTCCAATATTTCAGGGGTTGCCACAAAGAAGAGGGAGTCAAACTATTCTCCAAAGCACCTGAGGGTAGAACAAGAAGCAATGGGTGGAAAATAATCAAGGAGAGAAGCAATTTAGAACTGAGGAGAAATTTCCTGACACTTAGAACAATTAATCAGTGGAACAGCTTGCCTCCAGAAGTTGTGAATGCCCCAACACTGGAAGTCTTTAAGAAGATGTTGGATAGCCATTTGTCTGAAATGGTATAGGGTTCCCTGCCTAGACAGGGAGTTGGACTAGAAGACCTCCAAGGTCCCTTCCAAGTCTGCTATTGCATTATTGAATTATTGTATTGTTGTTCTTTTATCCATAAAATTAAATTTTATTCTGGTTTTTATTAGTGATATAATATTAACTTATTGCTGAATATTATAGTTTTGTCAGTGATTAGTTCTGTAAACTAAATATAGTCAGGTCCAGTTCCAAAGAGATAATTATATCATAATTTCTTTTTAACAAGCCCTAGATTATTATTTTTTACTTATGTTCTTTTCTTTTTTATTCTCTCTCAAAATATTAAATTGCACCATAAGTGGGAGGAGCAGAAGAGATAAATTAAAACTGCCACAAACAGTCAAACAGTGCTTTGGTGTCCTGGAACTGCTGGATAAAAGCACCCCATTGAAGAAAATGGAATTGATTCCATGATGCTCAAGAAAAAAAACACTGCCACACTCAGGAGTCATTAAGTGATACTAATGCTTATTTCAGCTCATTTATGTGTAGTGGCTGTAAACAGATTACACTGAATGTAATAAAGATAAGGTAAAGTGGTGGATACAGTGATGGATACAGTGGGAAAGAGATGTACTTAAAATTTCTGGAGGAAAATTATTTCCATCTTTTTTTTTCCAATAACAAATCCAGTCACAGTTTCTAAAATAAATCTGGCTGAGATGTACAAAATGACATTGATTAAAGCCTTGTTAAATGAATAAATAGCAGTTGGTAAACCTAAAGCTTTTCTAAAATATTGTGAAACATTTAAAAAATTAAATCCATGTTTAACCAGTGAACAAAGCTTTATTACAGTCAAGCTGTCAAAATTGCACAAGGTTTTTATTTTTATTTTTAGGACAAGCACAGATTCACATATTTTGGCTGTCAGAATCTGTCCATTTTTCCATGAAGAGAAAGATTTATATGCTTTGTGCACATTTGAATGACAGGTAGATTTAGGCTTTTTAAAGCATAAACAATAACAACAGATTTCAGGCAAGCCTAACCATTGAAGAACACATGTCAAATTAAATGAGAAGATTTGGAACGAAGTTTAGCCCACTGAATGCATAATGAAATAATCCTTCAAAAATAACACACAGCATGAAACTACACATGCTAGGAAGTAAAAGCCAAGTCCATAGGGTGCCATATTTAAAACCTTGATGTCAAGACTGAACAAATAAGGAAGAAGGTGGAAGTATCATTTACCATAAAGAAATGGATTTGATTAGCTTGAAAAAGAGGAAACTGAAGAGATCTTATCCTCTTTGAGGACGGAAGGAATGTTCTATAAAAAAAGAGAGGGGAAACACCGTCTGTCTCTCTGTTGTTTCAAAATGCAGAACGGGAGAATAATGAAGTTAATATTATAGAATGAATATTCTAGAAGCTCCTGAATGAAGGTTAACAGAAATATTCCCAACAGCAGCAACAGTTTACCATTAGGACTCATTATGTCATGAGGATAGCGAGTTACCCATCTTGGATATGTGTTCAAGCCAGATAGATTTTTATAGCAGATGCTACACTAGAGGAGCAAATTAGATGTAATGGTCTAAATGGTTCATTAAACTCAAAGATTCAAGTATTCCATTTCTTAGTTCTTTGGCTGTAACACTTTGTCTAGCATTGTACTTACCCTTTCCAAAATATGTTCCATTTTGCCTGAACCATTGTTAAAACACTCAGAAGCACAGCACAGTGCTCCAATGAAATTTAACTAATGCAGTATAGCCATTGTCTACTAGCCAAACTAAATTATCAGCCATATTTCTTCAAAGCTGTTAAAATAGGAGGATATGAAAAGAATTATGTGAAAAAAATGCTGCTTCCCGCATTATTTATTACTATAAATAACAACAGATTATTTATTTAAAAGTACACAGATTATTTATTGTTCATGCGCATGGTTAGAAATTATCAAAGCAAAAAGCTAATTAGTGTACCAAGAAATAGAATCAAAAGAGCTATCTCTGTCCTTGGTGTTCTTGACCTCTCACCACTTTCAATTCCATCAATCATGGTACTCTCCTGAAGTGGCTCTGAATGTTTGGGGGTAGCTGGCATCATGTTGTGCTGCCACTTGATCCTTCTTCTAGGGTTGATTCCAGTGAGTGTTGATAAGGAAGGAGAAGTGCAGCCCATGCCCCCTATTATTTGAGGTGCCCCAGGCTTGGTTCTTTCTCCTTTCCTGTTTAACATCAATATGAAGGCAATCTGTTAGTTTGAGATAAGAAATTCATGAGAAACAAATGGGGATTTTTTTTTAATTCTGTATTTTTTCCTCAAATGGATTCCTATTTATCCAAAGCAGACCAAATGAATTAGATTCACTTGAAATATAATCCATATTGCAGAAGTGGCAGTGACCATAGAAGCGATCTCTATTTTTGTTCATTTAACAGAATAAATTATGAAGTTGAACAATTTTGGCATGCCAGCTATCATAACTTCTCAGAATTTTCTCTTTCCTTCTTTAAACATATGCAACTCTTCCAACTTTTCATCATAAGTCTTTTCTTACAGGCCCCTAATCCTTCCATAGTGAAGAAGAAATGCCTGGACTCTACTATGGTATAACATTTGTTATTAGAATAAGGATGAGGGAATCCAGATTCAAATCCACTCTCACCAACAGAAGCATCTAGAAAATACGCATGTACTTTCTATAATGTTAAGACTTAAAACCCTTTATCTATGCTTCTTTTCTGGTTCTACGTGAAAATTCAAATGTACTTCTACATTTATTTATCCTAATATGTTGTGGCCCAGCAGGATCCGGCTGAGCTGCTGATGGACTCAGATAGCGAGGAACCATATGAGTCCTCCTGGACCCCCAGCTGACCTTTGATCACCACTTGTCGGCTGTGACCAGGGGGGCATTTGCCCAGGTTCGCCTGGTGCGCCAGTTGCGACCCTACCTGAACCGGGAGGCTCTCACAACAGTCACTCGAGCCCTTGTGACCTCTAGGCTGGAATACTGCAACGTGCTCTACATGGGGCTGCCCTTGAAGAGCATCCGGCGACTTCAGCTAGTCCAGAATGCAGCCGTGCGAGTGATTGTGGGTGCCCAACGGTTCGCCCACATAACACCTATCCTCTGCGAGCTGCGCTGGCTACCTGTTGATCTCCGGGTGCACTTCAAGGTGCTACTTACCACCCATAAAGCCCTCCATGGTAGTGGATCTGAGTACTTGAGAGACCGCCTCCTGCCAATTACCTCCTCACGACCTATTAGATCACACAGATTAGGCCTCCTCGAGTTCCATCTGCCAGTCAGTGTCGACTGGCAACTACGCGGAGGAGAGCCTTTTCAGTAGTAGCTCCGACCCTTTGGAACGATCTCCCCGTGGAGATTCGTACCCTCACCACCATCCAGACCTTTCGCACAGCCCTCAAGATCTGGCTATCCCGTCAGGCCTGGGGATAAAGATCATAATCCGTCCCCACCCGAATGATGAATGAATGTTGTGTTCTATTTTAATTTATGTATTGTTTATGTCTTATTGTTTTGTATTCCCCTCCCTATAAATTGTAAGCCGCCCTGAGTCCCCTCAGGGAAAAGGGCGGCCTATAAATAATAAATAATAAATAATAAACCTAAACCTAAACCTGCCAGGGAAGATGCGGAGGACCCTGGGCAGGGTTCAGACTCAGAGCAGGGACTAGAGAGACTGTTTGGCCACCAGGAGATCTGGCTCTCCCAGCAGGCCTGGGGATAGGCTTCCAATTCGCCCGCCCGAGTGTTTGATTGTTGAATGAAAGTTGTGTTTTACTATCTTTCTTTGTTCACATATTGTTTTGTTTTTGACCTTGCACCCCCCCTCCCCCCCCTGTGGTTGTAAGCCGCCCTGAGTCCCCTCAGGGAAAAGGGCGGCATATAAATCCCAATAAACTGAAACTGAAACTGAAACTGAGGCATGGAACAGTGGGGAGGATTCAAAGCAGTTTATTCCTGACGCAAGAAATGGAAGCATCAGCTCCAGAGGCAGACTCAGAGATGATAATTAAGCCCAAGTGGTTGTAGCTTGGCCCCTCACAAGAGAGTATATAAGTGAAGAAGTTGGGAGGGGTCATTTGCAGGACACAACCATTTGAAACAGTATTGGAATACTCTGTCTGTCTTGTATCTGTGCCTGTTGGATTTTGGGTTGCTGCTAACTATTCTTGCATGTGAATCTTGTCTCAGCCTTCCGCCAAAGGAGTCAATAAATCCGTGATTAAGGAGTGGCAAACAGCCAAGCCTGTGTCTGGGTGATTTGCAGGTCGGAGTGGGGGGGGGAATGAGAACACTAATGTATACATTTTTGCATACATTTCCTTAGCATACATAACCTTTGATATTTCATGTGCCCTAACATGTGCCTGTTTAGATCAGAAAACCGCTTGACAAATATTAGGTTGGAAGTTTGTTTTGTTTCTATTACTATAAAATGCAAATGAGACACATTTTATGGGGCCATTGTCAGGTAAGCCATCACTTAGTCCCAGGCATTTTTCATGAATAAAACAATTTCAGGTAGGAAACTGAACAGCTGCTCACCAAATTAAATTATTATCTCCAAACACATTCTTAAGCAGTCTGAATGATTCGCTCATTACCATCAAACAGATAATATAGAAGTTAATAGATTTAAGTGAAACACCAATTTATCACAGAAAGTTCTTTCACCCAGCTCCTTAAAGCAACAACACACTAAGATGGACATTTCATGTTAAGCGGTTTTTAAATAAATGCTAAGCCATGCATAACAAGACAGTCTGACATTAGAGAAATAATGGAAAAATCAATCACTGCAATGAACATGGTAGAACAAATGCTATGTTTTCAAACATCTACCACTGTGACCTTTCACAATTATGTTTCTTTTATTTGCAAACTACATTAAAGATCCCACCGTGGGACTAGAAATTACTTAATATTTTTTCTAGCTGTTCCATACAGGGATATTGAATTTATTTCAGTGACTATGACTAGTCAATATAGTCTGCCTTGTATATGCATTCATACTACCCTGATATTCCTGAGTCAATGTCTTTGCAAAAGAAATTTCTGAATGCAAATTACTGTGACCATAGACTTAATTATCTCAAGTCCAGTGGTAGAAGATGGCAAACTGGCAAAAACAGAACTCACCTCAAGGTATCATACTAGTATAAATTAAATATAATTTGTATTACAGGATAATCCAAATTAAAAATATATATTTATGCTCACTGAGCATCTCAATAAATGTTAATAAAGGGTTGTCTTTTAACTTTATTATGTTGAGGTAAATGATGAGAGGACATTTATTCCTATGATATAGGCATGTCCTATTCTTGCCCCCATTTGATTTTATAGCAATTATAATCTATTAATATAGTTTTACAGACATGAGTGTGGTTTAAGGATATACTGTACCTATGAATTACAAAAAAAACTGAAATTTATTACAATAAGAATAATTATAGATTTATTGATTGGGGTGTTGTAGCAAAAAAAAAGAGAGATCACTCTTAATTGATGTAAAGAATAATCCCAATTTGCAATCTTGGATTGCCAAATCTTTCTGTTTATGAACTAGCTGTAAAGTATAGTGAAATGACTGATCAATATTACTCCAAATGATAACATGTTAATCTAGTCATTTAAAAATCAGGGTAATTCTCTCTCCCCCCCCCCCCAATATATTAGACAATATGTACGGAGGGTACGGCACCTGTGCGATGCTTCGCCAAGCAGCTGGAGTGTCACGGAGGCATCACAGAGGCGTCGTGGAGGTAAGGACACATGCACGTGCTGTGCATGTGCACGCACATGCTGCGTACATGCATGAATGGAACGCTGGGCCCCGTTGCACCGTACCAGTTGCACCGGGATCTGGAACCCACCACTGCTGCCTTCAATCATGTTTGTGATGTCATCAAGTTCTTTATTGTTCTGGCAATTAGAAAGGACATAATTAAGACTGAGGAGAAAAGGGGAAGAAGAAGTGAGAGAGAGTAGAACTGATTGTATCAACTAACATTTGAAGCAACAATATTTGAAGCCACATATCAAACTAGAGCAGAGGTGTCAAACTCAACGCTCACAGGCCAGAACCAGCTCATGGGGTGCTTAAATCCAGCCCATGGGGTTGGCCTGGAAATATCAAAGGATTGGCATCTGCTGGCCAAAATGGACCGCATGCAGCCCCTCCCCTCATGGCCTGTTTTTGGCCTCCCCGGCCTCCTGCAGCACTCTGCCAGCCAAAAACAGGCTACATGGAAACCTCCCAAGGCTCGTGCATGGCCCATTTTTAGCTGGAGTGCTGCTGGAGGCTGGGGAGACCAAAAATGGGTCATGGGGGAGCCTCGGCAGAACTGAATAAATCCATTTTTACATCCCTGAACTAGAGAATATGATTATATAGTGATACAAATGGTCAGAGACTATGTATCATGTGCTACCACAGAGGTGGGTTGCTCCCGGTTCAGTCGAACAGTAGTGGAATTCAGGCCTGGATTGCAGAACTGGCAGTAACCCAAGCCTGCCATGCCCCTGAACCAGTTCCCTCACCACTACTGGGCTGCCACCATTTTTGTTTTTAGTGGCTGCATGTGTGCAGTTCACTGTAAATTGTTCTGTGCATGCAGAAAGAACAATTTACACTGAACAGCGCATGAGTATTGTGCGCGGGTTGCTCGTGGGTTGCAAAGCAGTAGTAAAACTGGCAGCAATCCACCCCTGTGCTACCGGTATATGCTGAGGAGGAATTGAAAGGATAGTAACTTTTATTCCCTTCTGAAGCTTCTGTTGGATCACTGTAGGAAGTAAGATCCTGAATTGGCTTAATCTGGTTTACCAGAATTGCTCATATGCTGTATTCCCAATATGTAATCTGGATTTTATTTTAACCAAATATAAATTAGACTGTGTTTTTCTCTATTCTCTTATTCAGCTGAATGATTTAGGAAAGTTGACTGTCATTTCAGTTGAATATTCACAATGTCTGTTGATCTAATAACTATAGATTTTAGGGAAAATATTTTGTTTCACTTCATTACCTGAACCTATTGACCTTTTCAGTGGGATCTTCAGGCAATTTCACCATTATTGTAGCAAATCTGTGTCTACAATAAGTGCTTGGCAAGTTTCCTGAAGAGCCAGTTTAGAATCTTGGGCTAAATAGCTCTTTACCTTTGAGTAATAGCTCTTGACTATTGAGTAGATAATTTGATCTAGAGGTCCCTTGTGGGTTTTATTCTGCTAATTATTGCTGACTACAGGGAGTATGCTCATCTCTATTTCAAGGCCATTGAGCCAGTGCTGTCTGAAGATATTTCTGTGGACATGTGGCCCACATGACATCACAAAGTGCTATTACCCTCCCATTGAAGTTGTACTTATTTATTTACTCTCATTTGTATGCTTTTGAACTCCTAGGTTGGCAGCAGCTAGGGCAAGGACAGGACTCATTCCATCATGTGGCATTCAGGTCTTGAATCTGGATTGCCAACTTTTCAGTCCTAATTGCTGAGCCACTGCACTCCCCAATATATTGACATAAATTTGGTCTAGATAAGACATGAAATCTTACATATCAGTAGGCATCACCAATGCCTTTGTAGTTTTGCAGGAAAAGTTTCCAAGCAGTATTTGAAGAAGAGAAAGAAGGAACCAAACAAAATGCTGGATTAATTTTCCTTTTCTATAAAATACATTTGATTTAGGGAAGTGTCAAATTAAATTGGGGCAGTGTTTCTTTCAGATGCTGCATCAGACTGTAGAATGATCTAGTCTCCAAGTGTTTAAAATATTACACATTTATCTGTACTTCGACAGTGGATCAGGTAGTCAGACATCATTAGCTAGAAGCAAGCTTTAGTTTAGTCACTTTCTGAAACACACTTCATCTCTTCTGTCATGAGATCCAGCTGATAAAGTTCTCACTGCTCCTCTCTCACTTTCCTATTTTCACAATCTCTCTTGTCAGAAAACCACTTTTCACAATTTATAAATCAAACATTTATATTTCAAAGGAGAACTCTCTCTCTCTTTGCACAGGTTTTTCCATGCAAGTATGTTTGGAAAAAAATAAAACTAGCTAATGTTTTCAGTTACATAGTAAACAAGCTCTGAAGCTCGAACATAATAACTGAACTTATTCCAAAAAGCAAAATAATTTTTAGAAAAGTTTAAAGGAAATTGAAAAAAAAAATGCAAGTGAAAATGACAAAAAGACCTAGCATTCTGGATTCTCAACAGGTACAATAAGAACCTGAGGGAAATACCATGTTAGGCATTACAGGTAATGACTTTTGAGATGCATTCTTGGCATAAATGTGGATTATAAATGCCTAATGTGGAATATAAATGGGGCAAATGTTTCTCAGAAAAAAAGAAAAGTGTTTCACCATTTTAAAAAGGTGAAACGAGATATAAACCATTTGCAAGAAACACATACTAGAAAAAATCATACAAGTAGTCCTTGACTTATGACCAGTCAAGTTACAAGAAAGTTTTGAGGTGGATAATAGGACATTTGGAACTGAGTAGCAGAACACAGAATTTAAGTTGAACTATGAAAAAAAGTGTGAACATGTACTTGCTAAAATGCATACATTTTTATTAAAAGTTGAAACGGGAAAAAAAACAAGTAAAGGAATACAAAAAAATGGGCTAAGAACTTTGGGCATAGCACATTGGGGAAACAATGGGGATAGATGTGGTTAAAATGATTGAAATTTACATTATGTTATCACTTAAAATAATTTTAATAAATACTGCACTGTTGGTATATGACTTCAGAAAAAAACATCTAGAATTATTAATATGCTTTTGATTTATGTTGGAAAGCAATAGCAGTAGCAATAGCAGTTAGACTTATATACCGCTTCATAGGGCTTTCAGCCCTCTCTAAGCGGTTTACAGAGTCAGCATATTGCCCCCAACAACAATCCGGGTCCTCATTTTACCCACCTCGGAAGGATGGAAGACTGAGTCAACCCTGAGCCGGTGAGATTTGAACAGCCGAACTGCAGAACTAGCAGTCAGCTGAAGTAGCCTGCAGTGCTGCACTCTAACCACTGCGCCACCTCGGCTCTCTTAAAGATGCACAATGCGAAGGGTCATTTTATCATGCTTGGTGATTTTGTAAAAAAGCCAGAAATTTGAGTTCAAATACATATAATGATACAAAGAATTTTAAAGGTCATCATTCAACGGAAACCATAATTTTTTTTCTAGAATTAATGCACAATTAGAAAAGAACCATGGAATATTATTTTTGTACATGATTATAATGTGAGACTATTATATGCACACAAAAATGGAAAGACTCTAAAATATCCATATTACAGAATGGATTGGTTAAGATTACAGAACAAGCAGAGATGCTAAAATTAACTTGTTTGGTTAGAGAAAGATCAATGATTACATTGATCGGTGACTGGAAACTCCTTAAGGATTTTTTTTACTGAAAAAAAAAAGAGAAAATGAGCTTGTGATTTATGAGTTTGGAGACCAGAAGGCATAGCTTATGAAAGAAAAAAATATAATATTAGAAAGAGAGTAAAATGTAAATATATCTGTAATTGCTGTCAAGGAAATTTAAAGCTGTTTCTTTAGAATCTTTCCTTCCCTTTTTCTCTTTACACCATGGATCAAATTGGGGCAGTGTTTCCTGTAATCATTGAGAAAGTATAAAAACTCACTAAAACTCACAATTTGGGCCAGTGTCTCAATTTTTTTCACAAAAAATATACCAAAAAAATATACAAATTTAATCTCTCTCTCTCCCCCCCCCCTCTCTCTCTCTCTCTCTCTCTCTCTCTCTCTCTCTCTCTCTCTCTCTCTCTCTCCTATGTTCTATCATCTGTCAATATTTTATCATCTGTCTTTCTACTTGTCTATCTCTTTCTGTTTCTGTCTATCTTTCCGTCTGTCATCTATCTGCTCTATCTATCATAACAACCATTGTCCTCTCTCCTTGGGCTGATAAAGAAAGAACTTAATTTCATTGAAATTTAATATATCGCTCCATCTGACCATAATTGCCCTTAAAGCAATGAGTCTTCCTGCTTCCTCATTTGTCAAACTTCCAGCATTAAATTCTTATGTTATAATTAAAGTGAATAAGGAAATTGTTCTGCCTACAAGAGCCTCGTGATTCCAAGCTGATTAATGCTACTTCAGATTCCACATTGAGGACGGAAGCTATATAATTTAGGAGGCAGCAGTGGTTTTTCTCTGAAATTTTCTGCAATCTTTTCTGTTCAATGGGGGAATATAGATTTGTATTCAATCACCAAGGAAGGCTTGAGGCATCTGATTTAGATAAACAGTGTACCATATAATTCTCTAGATTTGAGATGGGGAAAAAGTTTTTACCACCAACCCCCCCCCCACACACACATATTTGTGAAGAAACTAATTACTCTTGGTAGTTGTGAGTTGTGAATCCTCAATGAGGATTCATCTGGCTTTGAACAGAAAGGCTGTAGGATTTATGGGCAAGTGGGTGGTATGGTTTTTTAATCAGCTTACATTCATATAAATCCATATTATCCTATAAATTGGGAAAAAGAGCTTGGCTATTAAAAATGTTCAGGGCTCTTGAAAAACCAATAATGCCAAAGCTTTTTCAGAGAACTTTGAAGTTGAACTTTTTAAAGCACTTCATATTTTCTTAAGACAAGAAGAAGTGTTAATGGCTAACTTGGCACAAAAGGTAAAACTTCTGAAATGGAAAAAAAATTAAAGGAATTAGATTAGATTTCTTGAACACATTTATAACTCTTTTTAGACTAATTGTTTATTCTTATATAGGCCAATGTTAGCTAATATAGCTAATGCAGCTTTCCAAAAACTTTGCTAGAGATATTTCATATATACCTGCTACTTTTAGATAAACAGGAGGCCTTCTGCATATGAATATATGCATTCAGTCACTGGGCTACTACATCCAGATTCTGTTTTTATATTAGAAAAAATATGATATAGAAATAAAATAGATCACGATCCTACATATTACAGCGAACCTGGAAATCAGTGAGTCTCACAGGTCACTCTGAGTGGAGTGTGGTTATTTTCCCTCCACCAAAACTTCCATTTCAAATGCATGGTTTAATTTTATCCACCTGTTTTGCATAGACCACATATCAATTATCAATTACCTTCTCTACTGGTTTGGAACTGGGAACACGCACATATGTGTGCTCACTTTGCTCATGTGCAGTGCTTCTGCACGTGCACAGAACTTTCTGTCTGTGCACAGCGCGTCTGTGATGATGTTTGGGTGAGTGGGTAGAGCCTCCTGCCACCACCAATACCGGTTCGCCCGAACTAGGGAGAACTGGCAGAATACCACCTCTGGCGTAAACTATTTCCATCCTTGACTGCAGTACTTCTATTTGCTTAAATAGTTCATTATCAATAACCTTAATTATGCCTATGAAGCCATTAATGATTAGTTAATCCACAAATAGTAATGATGGAGCCTATCATGAATAATGCAAATAAGGATGTTTTTCCTTCTCAAAAATCTTTTTTGCATTTTGTAGCAACTCTCTTTTCTTTGTTTTTTTTTCCAAATTTAACCATTGTTAATATGCAAATTTACAGTAGATAATAACCCCCCAAAGGGAAGGACAGAGTCACCCTTGGGTTCTGTTTAGAAAATTGGAAATGAAGGGTGATTAATGCATTGGTATTAAAAGCATTCCCTTCTTACAGCCTTACAATTCTCTTCTTTTGGCCTGCTGTTCCTATATTCTTGTTTATTAGTATTGGAGCATCTTCAGAGAATTTCAAGGACAAACAATATTGCATATTATATTCAGCACCATCAAACTGTGGTGTTTCTATTTTTCTTTCACCGTTTGCACAAAATTAGGAATACCTCCTAATGCAGTTGCAAACTTTACCCAGCAGATTTAATACAGGAAGGAAAAAATAAATGTTCATCCATGAAATACTTTTCCCCAAGCATCTTTTTGTCCATTAGATGTGGTACCACTGTGTTTGGTAAAAATAGAGAACCCATTAACTGCCTACAGACTTCTACTTACTCACTTCTGAAGCAGAAAT
Organism: Thamnophis elegans; assembly: GCF_009769535.1. Lineage (NCBI taxonomy): Eukaryota > Metazoa > Chordata > Lepidosauria > Squamata > Natricidae > Thamnophis > Thamnophis elegans. The sequence continues at coordinate 74,573,864 of NC_045542.1, forward strand.
TGTTCTGCTTTTTCACCTGGAAACATTTCTCCAGTCCAAAGCATCAGTAACTCCTCTGCTGAAGTCCAGTATGAAAATGGCTCCATATACTGGTAAATTGAAACAAAAACAAATTATATTCCAACAAGATCCATCCCTTTGCAAGAAGTTGAAGTACAAATGTTCATGGTTTGGAGCCATCTTTGCCATGCAGTTACAGTGCCTGATTCAAATTCAGCTTAACTCCTACTGATGGATATGTGTTATTTTATGTATTTATTTATGTACTGTATGTATTATGTTTAATATAGCCCATTTACTGGCAACAGTAACAAATAGTTATTATCGCCTATTTCTGGAATTTTGTTTCTCATCTAGCATGAGCTCTTCGGATTTCTTGATGTTCCCTTGATGTTCCCCCATTCCAGGTCTGACCAGATCTAACCCTCTTAGCCTTCTCAAAATCACCTACTTGTTATGACTGCTATCAAAGGATCAAAGGCAATTGAAGGATCCAAGCTGCAGGTCAAGGTTGCTTCCAGGAGAAATAGCTAGTTGCCAACTCAAACAGTTCATAGGAGTCCTCCATACTTGCAGAAGAAATTCAACAAGGAGATGAAAATGTGGAGGATTTTCTGTGTAGATGATTGTGAAGGAGTGCTTGAGAAAAATGAAAGGTGTGTGTGTGTGTGTGTGTGTGTGTGCGCTCACACACATGTGCACACACATAGGCACACACACTCATCTATCTATTGAAGGAAGTCATGTTCCCTCATGGCAGCCTAGAAAATGCTGCATCCACATTTAGTTAGGTGTTGAGTGAGATGTACGTATCCATTTCTTTCAACCATGTTGCCTGCTTACTGTCCTTAGTCAAAGATGCATCACTATGTCCTACTGCTTTGTTCTAACATCCAATTGTCTGCCTGTTTGATTGCCCAAACAAGACATTTAATGCAGTCTGGATTTCATTTTTATATTTTATTAGTTTATCAGAATATAAAATACAAATAAAAATGAAAATAACTGGAAAACAGGAGAGGAAAGGAAGGGAGAAGTTTACGGTAAAAGGGGAAAAAAAGCAAAGCATTGACTTCTGACTCCTTTTGGTGCAGTAGAATAAGGAATAACATACTTTTTTTTTTACTTTTACCTAGTAATATACCCTAGTATTTCTATAACAATAAACCTATCTAATCAGCAAAACTCAAAATCAAAGTTTCATTTTTTCACGTCAATCACAAAGTCCAACAGCAGTTCCAAGTAGAAACAAAATTACTTGTAATCTTTCCTTTAATCAAAGCAGTCATTTTTCCATCTTTGCTAACACCATCAATGTTTGCAACCATTTTGTCCTTTGTAAGAATCAAAGTATCCTTCCATAATGCAGTCTGGATTCCCAGGGGGGATGGAATGCATTCCAGAGTAGTAAGTGGCAACTCAGATAGTTTGTGTGAGAGAAAGCGAGTTCCTAAAATATACGCTTCATGTAGATAATACTTTGCTTCAGTTTGTCTATAGGTGTGAAAGAATAAAGACATCTGCTTGGAAGAATCACTATGTGTCTTTCTTGGTTTTTGGAGCCTGGCAAATATTATGCAAAGTAGTATAATCTAAACCCTCCTTTCATAATGGAAAAATAATAGCATCCTTCCCCACATCTGAAAGTATCAAGAAGTTACGAATGTAGGACATACAACACTACTTTCCAACTCCTCAATATTGTTGGTTGCAGGTATTGCAATATCTGCCACCATTGTACCTACATAGCTCTGCCTAAGGTTGAGTTGAACCTTGCTAGGCTACATAATTGGAGGTGCATATTCTATAACTGATCTTAAAAAATCCAGAAATGATCCCATATTTTTTTATATGTGAAACCAAATAAATTGAGGAGGAGGAGGAGGAGGAGGAGGAGGAGGAGGAAGAGGAGGAAAAGAAGAAGGAGAAGAAGAAGAAGAAGAAGAAGAAGAAGAAGAAGAAGAAGAAGAAGAAGAAGAAGAAGAAGAAGACGACTATTTAATGTAACAATTTTTAATAACACAGCTTTAGTTTCTGTAGTAGACATTGGTGAAGTAGAACGGTGTGGCCAAAATTCAGAAGGAGGTCTAGTCACCTCACATTTTTTATGTAACAAATTTGATTAAAAGACATAAGCTTTGATGAATTACAAATTATTTTACTAGGGCTGGGAGGGAAGGGGTTGGGAAGAGCCATTTTTAATCAAATCTGTTAATCTGAAAAGATGCTACCAAACTCCTACTGATTTTTAATTTGTTCAGCCAGAGCACAGGTTATTTATATGTTTATTTTGATCACAGTTTAGCAGATATAGTATGCTTCATATTATTTGTATAGTAGAAAAGGGGAGTTGAAAACCTTGTCTTCTCTTGAATAAGATGAACAATCAATATACCAATGTTACACCACCTGCCATGAACACCAGTTGTGTTTTTAACAAGTGAATGCTACAACAGAGAATCCACATCGATGGATGTCTTTAGACTTTCACATGCTGCGGCCTTCTAAAGGGCTGAAATGTTCTCCTCAAATCTCCTACTGTTTTGATTTAAAATGGGAAAAAAGGGGGTTTCAGGCAGACCGCTGCTTTGCTCTATCCAAATACACTGGCAACAGGATTTGGAAAGACAATTTTGAAGAATTCACTGTGCTCTGGTGAAACTTTACAACATGACAACTACGTGGGTGGGCACTAAATTATCATATAAAAGCAATGGAGAGGTTTTGCCCCAAATTATCACACAAACAAATATTCATTTATAGTGCATTTCAGTCAAATAAAATAAGATTGGGAATGGACATGTGCCAACATGTAAAACTTTGCACAAATAACAGAGCACACTTGATTTACACTCTTCCTGACACTTAGGTTTGTGGGACACACTCTTATTTTTTCCATTGAATTCATATTGCTACATAGTCCTAGTGGTTATAAACAATAAAAATCCCCATTTTTTAAACTTTGAAAATAATAATTGTTCTATTAACTGTAATAGAAATGAAAGACTTCAAAAACTATGAATTCTAACATAACATGGTTTATGGTTTTTGGAAGGTAAAATATCCATCGGACCATTTTTTTTCTCCTCAGAACATTTTTACTTGAATTCTCGAATAGCCTTTCTCAAGATGGTTTTTCAGACAACTCTGTGCCACCCCACCCCCTTTTCCTAGAGGACAGAAGGAAATAAATCAACTCCACTGTCAGGCCTCTGATTAAGTTATTCAAAAGCTGAAATAGTTTTGTTTAATGGATGTTTCTCATCACTACGTATAGACAACTGAATAATTTCTAATTATAAAGCTATGTTATTATTTGGCATTCAGCGAAAAAGATTAGAATACAGCAACTTGACATCTGTGGCTCTTTCAGCAATATTTCTTCAGAAATTAAGCCAATTTGTTTCCTTTTACTTTAGAATTTTTTAGTTTTGGCACCTGCCTTCTGGCAGAGCATCTCCCAATGATCCTACAAAGGATGTTGTAAGTCCTTGAAGTCCGCTTTGTTGTCAGGCATGGGGTAGGTTGTTTGTTGAGTCCAGGGGTGGATTCCTGCCAGTTCTAATTTCTTCTATAGAAGAGGTTCCACAAATCTATAGTGCCATTTAGAACCGGTTCCAGCTTTCCTCCCCGCCCATCCGCACATCATCAAGATGAAAAGCAAGAGGAGGAATTCTGGAAGTTGAAGTCCTCAGATATACTTCAATGCCAGAGTTCCTGAGCCAACATGTCTGGAGGAGGAATTCTTGAAGTCCACAAGTCTTAAAGCTGTCAAGTTTGAACATAGCAATGACAGGCATTAACATAATTTCTCTTTAGAAGGTAAACAAATGAATTCTATTAAGGTTTCTATAATTTCGCAGATATTCTCTAGTAACAGGATAGAACAATCTGTTCTCAAGTGTAGTAAAGTGCTAAACTGCACTATATGCTACATTTCATTTATATATTTCTCTTTATTGGCTTTGAAAAATATTTGAAAAAATATACACTTTTAGTCTATTGTAGGGGTGTCAAACTTGCAGCCCATGAGCCACATGCTGGCCATGCATAGACCCCGTTTAGTGAAGGTGAAAAAGTCCCAATATGTCATGTGACAATGTTGTGATGACACAAGTTTGACACCCCTAGTCTATTGGATATTTTATATGTCTGAAGAAGCATTAATAATGAATATTCATTTATTGTGATATTTATAAAGTCACTGTTTCAATACAATGCTAGGTAGTTTACAGTGCATAAAAATATACTAATACAATAATATAAATGTAATATTATATACTGCAAATCAGTGGTGGGATTCAGCCAGTTCGCATTTATTCGGGAGAACCGGTTGGTAACTTTCTAAGTAGTTCAGAGAACCGATTGTTGGAGGAAATCTCCTTTTGTTTTTTTCCACTTTACAGGACTAATCCTGTAAGGAAGGCAGAAAGGAAACATTCTGGTGTTGTTTCTAGCCTCAACTTTATTGCCCTGCTTACAGAAACTGCCTCCATCAAGCGTCCATCAACCTGAGTGACCTTGAGGTGGCCCACCCAGTCACATGACCACCAAGCCCCACCTACCCAAATGGTCATTAGGGCAGAGAACCTGTTGTTAAATTATTTGAATCCCACCACTGCTGCAAATGTAATCAAACTTAAATGTGTATTGATGTCGCCAGAATCAATCTCAAAAGGCACTCTGGAAAATCCAGGTGTTTATAGCTTTTCAGAATAATGTAAAAGTAAGAGCCATCTTAGTTATCATTCACTATCCGGGATTTTGGATTGAAAACTGAATCATACTTGTGTTTATTCATTAGGAAATAACAAATATGTATGAAATTCCAGATTAGCTCATCCTTTTTTCCTATTAGATTTTATTACAGTCAAGAATGTAAAGCTATCAGAACTGGATCAGAAAAAAATATGGAAAACATGTTTATCAGCTTCCTCCTCAATGTTATGGTTGTTAAAAAAATACCTTTAAAAGAGCATGCAGTAGACGATAAACTCAATGCTTCAGTCCCACTTACTCCAGCTTCAACTTCTCCTTTCTTGAAGAAAAAAAATCTATAGTGAGGGCTAATAGCAGGAGTTCAGCAAATTGCTAGACAGCAAAAAAACTCATCCAAAATGAAGCACTTGGGGTTCTCTGAAATCCAATGCTAGTCTTTCTTTCTTACATTTGGAGCTAAGAGGTTATTCAAATGGAGATAGATAGATAAATATAGCTATGCTTTATTTTACAATAACCTTTCCTACAAAACAACATCAAAAATTTTAAGTTAGTTACATGCTTCATGATGGAAATAAAAGACTAAGTATCATCAAATTGTTGAATGCCACCCAGAGTCCATTTTGGTGAGATGCGAAGCTATATAAATTAGATGAATGAATAAAAGTTGATTGTTGTTGATCACATTAAAGGTTCTTTCCTTCAATGTTGCCTTTTAAAATCTCTCAGTGATGCATTTGTTGCTTTATATAGCTATCCCAAGGGGTTCTCCATCAAATCATTAAATATATTCTATACGCATAGTGCTATTGTACCCTTAAGTGTTAAGCCAGTGATGGTAAACCTTTTGGGCTCAGCATGTCAAAAATTCAGAAACTGCTGAACTTAACTCTGTTGATATGTCATGTACACAGCTACCTTCCTGAACAAAAGAGAAACAAGTTGTTTCTATGTATTTATATTTTTAAAAATACAATACATTCATGTCTATGTGATGTGCAAATCACTTAACTTGAGGTGATATTCTTTTTCTGTTGACAGGCCCCTGTGGCCTACTTGAGGCAAGTCTGAGTAATATGAAATCTTCATTCTTCATTTGGACAATGCTCTTCCATAGCCTTTACAGACTTCAAAAACCATGTTGAAAACATTCTACATTCTTAAATGATTTTCAGAGACATTGCAGGACACAGAGCTTCTTCACATGTCTTCTGGAAGATCGAGAGGCCGTGTGAGAACATACCCTATTCTCACAAGGCCTCTGCAGCATCTGAAAATCATGCAAGAATGGGACTTGTTTTTGAAAATAATAGGTGCCAGATCTTGGTAGATGCTGGCATTTCACCCAAAACATTGTGGTATATCTCTTTGGACATGCATATCATAGGTTCATTTCATTTCATTTCATTTATTGAATTTCTAGGCCGCCCAATCCCGAAGGACTCCAGGCGGCTTACAGAAATGAAAAATTAGTTAAAAAGAATTAAAACAATGAGACACAACAAAATTAAGAAAAAGCACAACATACACCCAATCAGAGAGGGGGCGGACCTCAATCAAGAGGTCAACGGCCCCAGGCCTGCCAGGTTTTAATAGCTTTGCAGAAGGCCATGAGAGTAGGTAGGGCCCGGATCTCTGGGGGCAGCTCATTCCATAAGGCCGGAGCGGCAACAGAGTAGGCCCTACTCCTAGGTGTCGCCAGCTGGCATTGTCCCGCTGAAGACACCCGGAGAAGGCCCATCCTGTACGATCTTATTGGTCTAAGGGAGGTATGTGGCAGAAGACGGTCTCGCAGGTATCCAGGTCCTAGGCCATGTAGGTTCACCATAACTATGTAAAGCTGTCAACACTTGACACAATTCTGGTGTGCTAGATGAGGTTACTCAATGGATCAGAATGGAGACAGTCATTACACTCCATGTGTCCTTTTTCTAACTTCTAAAGCATTTTTGAAGGAATATGTAAGTAGTCTTCTTCAATAGTGGTGATGTGCTTATGATAATTCTCACTAACAAATAACCCATCGGTTGGGGATGTGGAACTTTGATGGTAATTATTTTTGTTGTTAGAGGGCCTTTTTTGTTTTTAACAGTTTTATTGCTTTATAATATGTTACTCCTGAGGAAGTGGACAAGACCATGGGAGCTGTAAGTGCCTCCACATGTGTGCTGGACCCGTGCCCCTCCTGGCTGGTCGCTAACAACAGGGAGTTGACATGGGGCTGGATCCAGGCGGTTGTTATCACCTCCCTTCGGGAGGGGTTCTTTCCTCCCGCTTTAAACGTGGCGGTGGTGAGACTCCTCCTGAAAAATGCCATCTTTGGATCCAACCGTTTTAAATAACTATCGTCCAGTCTCCAACCTTCCCTTTGTGGGGAAGGTTGTTGAGAAAGTGGCGGCCTTTCAGCTCCGGCGGTCCTTGGAGGAAACTGATTATCTAGATCCCTTTCAGTCAGGATTTAGGCCTGGCTACAGCACTGAAACCGCCTTAGTGGCACTGACCGATGATCTCTGGAGAGCCAGGGATGGGGGTCAAGCCTCCGTCCTAGTGCTCCTTGACCTCTCAGCGGCCTTCGATACCATCGACCATGGTATCCTTCTGCGACGACTGTGGGAGGTGGGGGTGGGAGGCACCGTTCTACGGTGGTTCTCCTCTTACCTCTCGGACAGGTCGCAGTCAGTGTTGGTTGGAGGGCAGAGATCGACCCCTAGGCCCCTGAATTATGGGGTGCCGCAGGGTTCGGTCCTGTCCCCCCTCCTGTATAATATCTACATGAAGCCGCTGTGTGAGATCATTTGACGGCACAGGATAAAATACCATCAGTATGCGGACGATACACAGTTGTATCTGTCCGCCCCATGCCAAATCAGTGAAGCGGTTGACGTGATATGTCAGTGCCTCGAGGCTGTTAGGGTCTGGATGGGGGTTAACAAGCTTGCACTCAATCTGGATAAGACCGAGTGGCTGGTGTGTTTCCCTCCCACTAATTGGCCAAGTTTTCCGTCTCTCAGGCTGGGGGGTCAAACAGTACGCCCCTCAGACAGGGTTCACAATTTGGGAGTCCTCCTGGACCCACAGCTGACTTTTGAACACCATTTGTCAGCTGTGACCAGGGGGGCATTTGCCCAGGTTCGCCTGATGCACCAGTTGCATCCCTACCTGAACCGGGAGGCCCTCGCAACAGTCACTCGTGCCCTTGTGACGTCTAGACTGGACTACTGCAACGTGCTCTACATGGGGCAGCCCTTGAAGAGCATTCGGAGACTTAGCTTGTCCATAATGCAGCCACGCGACCGATTGTGGGTGCACCTCGGTACACCCATGTTACACCTATCCTCCACGAGCTGCACTGGCTGCCTATTGGTCTTCGGATACGCTTCAAGGCACTAGTCGTCACTTATAAAGCCCTTCATGGTATTGGACCTGGGTACTTGAGAGACCGCCTGCTGCCAATTACCTCCAATAGACCGATTAGATCCCACAGATTAGGCCTCCTCTGAATTCCATCCACTGGCCAGTGCCAATTGGCGACCACCTGGAGGAGGGCCTTCTCTGTGGCTGCTCTGGCCCTCTGGAATGAGCTCCCCGTGGAGATTCGGACCCTCACCACCCTCCAGGCTTTCCGCAAAGCCCTCAAGACCTGGCTGTTCCAACAGGCCTGGGGCTGATGAGTTCCTGTCCCCGCTCGAATGGTGTATCTGTTGAGTTGCTTTTAAATTGTGGTACTGTCTGTCCATGTCTTTTTCGCCCTATTTGTATCCCCTACACCCCCTGACTTGAGTTGTGAGCCGGCCTGAGTCCCCTCGGGGAAAAGGGCAGCATAGAAATATAATAAATTCAATTCAATTCAATTGAATACAAAAAAAAAGAATACAAAAACAAATAGTAGGAAAAATAGGAAAGGGAAAAGTGTGGAAAAGAGTGGGGAGGGGAGAAAGAAAAGGCACTGATTTCTGACTTCCTTTGGTACAGAGGAATAGTGTATTAACATCAAATCACAACTGTTTACTTTTACTTAGTAGTTTAAACTATCAATTTCTATAAAAACAAATCAAATCAGTTAAACCCAGGGGTGGTATATACCTACCTTCCCGACCGATTCGCAAAAAGCATGCGCACATGCACTTTTGACAAAAGAAAGACTCTAAATTGGATGCCATAGAGCCGGGCATGGGTGAGCAGAGACACCCACGATTTCCGCTACTGGTTTGGGTGCTTCGATCCGAACTGGTAAAATACTACCTCTGGTTAAACCCAAAATCAAAGTTTCGCTTTTTCTACCTCAAGCACAATATCCAGAAGCAGTTTCCAGGTAGAAACAAGGGCCTTCTGTCCAGACTCATGGAATTGTATTTTGTTGTTTTCTTCTTATTGTTCTTATTTTTCTTTCACTTTGTGAGCACAGTAGAAGGATAGGTAGATCGAGAAGAAACTTACTGAGCTGGTGCTGAATTTAGCTTCAGTGTGATTTTTGATTCAAACTGTCATCATACAGGAACAGTTGACATTAAAATTGTGATATTCCTTTAAGATATTATTGCAGCTATATTTTAAATGTAAATATATCAGTACTAATCTCAATTCCTAGCTTTCATTGGGAGATGAGTAATAACTTGGAAAGCTTTTGGTGTATGCAGAAGGTTGGCAAACGTGATGCTTCAATCTATTTACTAGTTGAAATGCTTGAGTCAGCTTCCAAGTAACTTTGTTATGGTACATTAGTAGTCAGAACATAAACATCCCTAGACTCCTGTAATTTTTCATGCAAAGCCAAATTGGAAAAAGGGTTTTGGAATAAGGGAACAGAGCAGCCTTGTTGGCATTCTAAAGTTGCACTGATATAGCTCTGCTTGAAAGGCCAGTAATTTCTCCAATATGACATTTGCTTAAATTGTTCTATGGACTACAAAGTATTGCATAGTGGCTTATTGAAACCTGAACCTTGACTAATTTATTCACATGTTTTTTCCAAAATGGCTTGTGCTTTGGGAAAACACTTGATTAGTAAGTACACCGAGTGCAGAAAAAATGGTAATGAAGTTAGACTGCAGAAAATGTTGATTCAAGGGAGTAATTTCTTTCAATCAAAGCACATATTTTTATAGCATCAGAATTGTTCTATATGCAGATGAAATATGCACGTGGCCTTAAAATATGTACTCTCCATATTAAATTCTCTTTTTTCTTTCAATGAAATTGGAGAAAAATTAGGCGATATCCCCAATGGGACAATATAAGATTAGCATAGTAGACATTTCTAGATAACTCTATCCTCTGTAATATGCTGCAATTTCAGGTACCAAGTTGCTATTAAATTGTTTCAAATGTTTCCCTGGAAAATGATTATTTAATCATATCCTCCGCGAGCTGCGCTGGCTACCTGTTGATCTCCGGGTGCGCTTCAAGGTGCTACTTGTCACTCATAAAGCCCTCCATGGTAGTGGATCTGCGTACTTGAGAGACCGCCTCCTGCCAATTACCTCCTTGCGACCAATTAGATCGCATAGATTAGGCCTCCTCCGAGTTCCATCTGCCAGTCAGTGTTGACTGGCAACCACACGGAGGAGAGCCTTTTCAGTTGTAGCTCCGACCCTTTGGAACGATCTCCCCGTGGAGATTCGTACCCTCACCACCGTCCAGACCTTCCGCACAGCCCTTAAGACCTGGCTAGCCCGTCAGGCCTGTGGATAAAGATAATCTGTCCCCACCCGAATGATGAATGAATGTTGTTTACTATTTTACTTTTATGTATTGTTTTGTGTTTATTGTCTTGTACCCTCCCTTCCTTATTTTATGTAAGCCGCCCTGAGTCCCCTCAGGGAAAAGGGCGGCCTATAAATACTAATAAAACAAACAAGCAAACAATCTATAATGTGAGAATGTAACTGGGATGTGCAATCCAGTGACGTGCGGTGATGGTTACTGTTGGTGAGGCAAGACTGCAGCAGCGGCGAGAAGCAACGTCCCCGGCATTGTGTCCGACAGGCGTCTCGCATTTATGGCGGACATAAATGCGAGATGCCTGTCGGACACAGTGCCGGGGACGTTGCTTCTCGCCACCGTCGCGCTCCACCGCCCTGCCCCCTGCCTCCTCCGATGAACAATCCTGCTGCCCTGGCCTGCAGCCAGCCCACCCACCCCTCGCCCGACCTGCTCCCTGCCTGGACTCACCGCTCTTCTTCTCCTCCTCCTCCTCATCCCCGCTCGGTGCTGGGCTGGCTGCAGGCCGGGGCATCAGGATTGTTTGTCGGAGGAGGCGGGGGGGGCAAGGTGGTGGAGCGCGACGGCGGCGAGAAGCATCTCAGATGGAGCCGGGACACCCGGAAGGCAAGCCGGCACTTCGGCATGCCTTTAAGTGCTGGCTTGCCTTCCGGGTGTCCTGGCTCCATCTGACATGCTTCTCGCCACCGTCGCGTTCACCGCCTTGCCCCCCCCTCCTCATACAAACAATCCTGCTGCCCCAGCCTGCAGCCAGCCCACCCACCCCCGCCCGACCTGCTCCCTGCCTGGACTCACCGTTCTCCTCCTCCTCCTCCTCCTCCTCCTCCTCCTCCCCACTCGATGCTGGGCTTTAAAGGGGTCTCCCCTCCCTAGCCAGCCAGCCCACCCAGCCAATTCCTCCCCCCACCACCACTGTCTCCAACAGGCCAGGTGTCTCGCGTTTATGGCGGACATAAATGCGAGATGCCTGGCCTGTTGAAACACAGCGGCGAGAACGTCCCTGCCGCTTCCGTGCTCCACCACCTCACCCCCTGCCTCCTCCAACCCCACCACTGTGAAGAAAGAAAAAAACACACACACACACAAACCTCACAATAAAAAATTAATTTTTTTATTAAATTACAAATTACAAATTAAATTACAATAAATTTGAATCCACCCCTCCCTCCGTCTGATCCACCTTTTCCAGCTGTGGAAACTCTCTCAACTCTCCTCTTGTCCCCCCAACGTAAGCATGCTCAACGTAAGTGTGCTCATAAGGCATGATTTGCTGCTCCCCGATCAGGAGGCAGGAGAATCAGTGCCTCTTTTGCATATGAAAGTGTTTGGTTTTTAACTCCTCCTTAACTTTTAAAAGGCAAACAATTCCTTAGGCAAAAGAGGCCCCGAGTTCTCTGGCCTCCTCCCATAGTTAACACTGAGAGCAGACACCAAGCCACTGTGACTTTGAATCTGGTAGCAACTACCCTGGCTTTAATTATTTAAAAAAATTATTTAAAATTCTTCCTTTCCCTCAGGAGACTGGTGAGGCCCCGCCTCCCCTGCCTCCAATGACTGCACATCCCTGGTGCAATCCTGTTACACATCTCAGTTACAGTCTCACATTATAGATTGCTACAATTCCTACGATCCTACGATTTCTACGATCACTATAAATCTGATTGAATTAATTAGTTTATTATAATTTGATATGTTAGAATTATAGTTTAATATGTTAGGAATATAAATATAAATTATAACATAAATGAGCTTATGTTGAGAAAGAACATAATTGCATTTATTGCATTTATGGCTACTTTCAAAATCTACCACAATGCTGCACAATTTACTGCCTTTAATAATTGTATTCAAACATCCTTAGAAAACAATAGGAACAGCCTTATCTTCCACACATGCTATTGATGTGCAATGTATCCAGCATGGAGAGCTGTCAGTATGCTTTCCAATGCAACAATTTAGATCAATAGTTTGAGTAGGAGTCAATTACAAGGACAATAATTCAGAAACTGCAGGCCACTTAGATGTTAACTGAATTATGATTTCCTGTGCATTAGAAAAATGTCAGTAATTAAACCCGATGTAGCCAATGCACTGTGAATACCGAACTCCTGAACTTAATCACACATTTGTTCCCTTAACAAATTATTGCAGGCACTACAAATATATCTTTCAACTTTTGTGAAATTAAGCACAGAGTTAGTTCACACAATAATATGTCTGTGACTATCCTTGGACATGAACGTGCTTGCAAATATCTTGGCGAATTACCTTGAAGCAATTTCTATCAACACAAGAACTTTTCAAATCCATCGAAATCATAATAATTTATTTTAATTAGATTTTAGCCTACTTTTATTACTTTATAAGTAAGAAATGCAATGAACATGTATAATATTTCTTCCTCTTCCTATTTTCCCCACAAGAGTCCTGTGAGATAGATTATGCTAAAAGAGAATAACTGCTCCAAAGCCAACCTGCCAGCTTTCATGCCTAAAATAGGACTAGAACTCACAGTCCCCTGGTGTCTAATCTGCTGCCATAGCCACCTAATCCAATTCCACCAATAATAATTAAAAAGATGCTAAGTATATTGGAGACACGGTGGCTCAGTGGCTAAAACACTGAGCTTGTCGATCAGAAAGGTCAGCAGTTTGGTGGTTCAAATCCCCACCACCACGTAATGGAGTGAGTTATTGATACTTCCCCCAGGTTCTGCCAACCTAGCAATTCAAAAGCATGTAAAAATTTAAGTAGAAAAATAGGAATCACCTTTGGTATTTCTCATGCTGGCCACATGACCACAGAGTTGTCATCAGACAGTGCTGGCTCTTCAGCTTAGAAACGGAGATGAGCGTTGCCCCTTAGAGTTGGAAACGACTCGCACATATGTACGAGGGGAACCATTACCTTTATCTTAAGTGTATTTTATGTTCTGCTGTATCATGGTCCATTTCTCATGTATTCATATCACTAAGCAGGATTCATGCTGAGGGGGTGGAAAAGACCCAATATCAGATCCTCTAAACTTTGAAGAGTTAAAAATCTTGTCTTATGGGACACTGCTTTTCATGCTAAAGACTATGAGTTTTCAAACTTTTTCACCCTTGAAACTTATTACTTAAAAAAAAAATCCTGGTTCCCCTGATCACGAAACAAAAGTCTAGTCTAGTCAAAGCAAATTAGCTGCCTTCAAATTATTACTTCTTTTCCCTTAATTGCTCATGAAATCCCATCAATCACACCTCTTGAAGAATTCTGAAGTCATCTGTCTGGTGGATAACCAATTTAGGACATTTAGTTTAAAAGAATTGTTATGCAATTTTGTAAGAATAAGATTTAATTATCAGGTTCTTTTTTCCAATTTAAAACAGATTATAAAGAGAAATAGTTCTTTTTATGAGCTTAGTACTTTTGTGATAGTGTGAAATCAAAGTGGAATGGTGTGTTTTTAAGATCCAGAATAATTATTTATCAGACCAATCTAAGGTCCTTCTTCAAAGAACATAAGTTCCAATTTCATATAAACTATTTTTGAGAACATTGCTATTATACCTATCACTGTACTAATGAGCAATAATTTTTCAACCAAGGTACGTCAAATGAGTTAACTTACAGAATGCATCTAAATTCCAGAATCTGTGCCCCCCCATGAAATTGATATTTTGCAAATTTATAAAATATTTAATGACACAAAGCTTATCATTTTGTGACACAATACAGAATGCCATATGACAGGCCTGTCAAACTGGCCTGAAAGTAACATATCCAGTCCATGGGCCAGATATGTCACATGCAGGCCATGCCCATCCTGGCTCCCCAAAGGCAAAAAAAACATTGCAATCTGCCCTATGATGCGATTGAGTTTGACACCAGTGTCATATAACATTTCCCATAATCAACTGCTGGTGTTTGTGCTTTACAGTTCAACGTGGACTATTTTCAAAGCAGCTATATCTCTGAATAACTCCCTGAATTTTTAAAAACTTTCTGTGAAGGCAGAAGCTCCGTCACTGTTGTACGCATTAAGGAATCTGATAAGAAAGTATCTCTGAAACAATGACCCAATGGATCATAGGCTGTGTGGCATACCACTAAAGCTTTCCTGCCTGCCTGTCGTCTTCAATTAGTGAAAAAGGCAGTCATAGGGCAGAGATTTTTGAATGAAAGTACTAGTATACCAGTGGTGGGTTTCAAAAAATTTTCGAACCTACTCTGTGGGTGTGGCCGCCTTTGTGGGAGTGGCTTGCCGGCCATGTGACCTGGTGCGAGTGGCTTGCCGGCCATGTGTTTTCTTTCTCTCTCTCTCTCTCTCTCTCTCTCTCTCTCCCCCTCTCTCTCTCTCCTCCCTTTTGTCTCTCTGTCCCTTTTTCCTTCTTTTCTTTCATCTCTCTCTCACTTTTTCTTTCTTTTTTCTTTTTTTTCTTTCTTCCTTTCTTTCTCTTTCTCTCTCTGTGTGAGTCTGTCTGTCTGTCTGTCTGTGTGTTTGTGTGTGTGTGTGTCAGTGGTGGGTTTCAAAATTTTTCTTCTGTAAGTATGGCCTGCTTTCTGGTGGAACCTCTTCTAACCGGTTCGGTAGATTTGACGAACCGATTCTACCAAACTGGTGCGAACTGGTAGGAACCCACTTCTGTAGTATACACTAATTTAAAACATATGTACAAAATCTGGAACCCATTTTGCCCGTGGAATTAAAATTTCAAGGATCTTCAGAATAGTTGTATTTGCAAAGTTGAGGTTACTGTAGGGCTGCCATACTTAACCGAGGTCTTGTGATTGTAATTTATGATGCCCACTGCCAGCTTCTTACAAACAAAGTCAATTGGAAAGCTGGCAAGAATTCAGAAGACCCTCCTACTCCCACTGGTTCTTTTTGCCCATTCATGGTCATTTTGTTTCTCTCTCTAGGTAAGTAAATATTGACAAAGGATGACCCAATGTGTCATAAGTAGTATGTCTAGTAGCATTGTAGAAGTAGAAAATAATGTTGCAATCCATAATAAAATATGTGTTACATTTATAAAATATGCAAAACTATTAGTTAAAAGGCCATAATATTAAAACCATTTATATCAAGGCTGTCAAACTCGCATCATCACAGCAGCATCATATGATGCATTGGGACTTTTTCTCCCTTTGCTAAACTGGGTGTGGGTATGGCCAGCGTGTGATGCACCCAGCCTGCGGGCCATGAATTTGACAGCTTTGATGTATATGAATTTGTGTATTCATCTGTTCTCAAGACATAAATTTAGAAGAACATTTTTACTTTTCAGATGCTTTTTTTGCTTTTTTGTGCTAGGCATTCTGCACACATACTTACAAGATACCAACACACTTACAAAGCATAAAGTTGTCTGCTTTTTTGAAAAAAATGATCAGAACTGTTGAATATCCAAGCTTCACTTATAAAATGTACAATCTTTTTTATTTTTTTAAACACAAATAATACCAACAGTATAAATACAACTTAATTAAAAAAAAGAAAGAAAGAAAAGGGAAAAGGCACATATTACAGTGCACCCCCACCCCCTGGAGACCTTTCCTCCTCCTTATATTTCTTAGATATACGATATATACCAATTGTGCCCTTATACCCTCGAAAACAACATGTATTCTTGAGTAGGTTTATTCCCTTTGTTTTCCACCAACACCGATTTTATAAAATCCACCCATATTTCATTATAATTATTTACTTTAATCATCCCTTTTTTAAAATTTAATTTCTGTTGTTAATTTAACATTTGTTGCCATACTCCAAATTTCATTATACCACTTGCTAAGTCCTCGACTTGCGACCGGCCGCAAGTCCTCAACTTACAATTGACAGCCGGAAACAGCTCAGCTGCGCCTGATTGGCTAGGGCACGGCTGGCTGAGCGTGGGCTGCCCGAAGCATTCCTATTGGTCGCCCAGCTTGACAGCTCTTGTATAAATAGCTGTCAAGCAGGGCGAAGTGCTGAATCGCTGTACATAGTTGTTGCTGTACTTTCAAATAAATCACTGTTCTTTCAAATAAATCGCTGTTCTCTTACCTCATCCACCTCACACCTCATCTATTCTTTCAAACTTAACACCACTCATTTCTTTGAATACCCCAATTTTGTCACCAATATTTAGCCATCACTAATCGAGCTGCCGGTATCAAATTTACAATTAATTCCTTAAAATATATATATATATATATATATGTATGTATGTATGTATGTATGTATGTATGTATGTATGTGTGTGTGTGTGTGTGTGTATGTATGTATATGTGTGTATATATATATATATATATATATATATATATATATATATATATATATATATATATATATCCCATTTTTCCACTAGCAACAATAATGCAATCCTCGGTGACATCTCTAGATTTACATTCAACAGTGCTCTAATTTCTCTAAACACCATGTCCCATATTTTTTGTGCACAATCCCACCACATATGTTTATATGTTCCAACCTCTTTCTTGCACATCCAACAAATATTTGTATATTTATCATCTATTTGATTTAATTTACATGGTGTTAGGTACCACCTCCATATCACTTTATATCCATTTTCCTTAACGCTAACTGACATATTCCTATATACTCTTCTTATCCAAATATTTTTCCAATCATTATCATTTATTTCTCCCAAATCTGCTTCACAAATTAATTTTAAACCTTTTGCCTGTTCTACTAATTCAGTTAATATTCAATATATTTTCCCTATTCTTCCTTTTCCCTATGTATTCTTCGTTCATTTCACATTCTTTTATAATCATTTCAAATTTTGTTAACTGTCTTTGTCCTTAAATCTTTCTTCCATTTTTATCCATTTTTCTAATTGTATATCTGCTAAAATGTTTTTTGGTTGTGTTTAGCTGTATTCTTTATCTTGTTCTTCCAATCTTCCCATTTATTTATCTGATTTTCTTTGTAAAATGAAACCATATGTCCACTTCCCAGTTTTTCCCCCTTTGCAACTGTTTAAATTCCTGGATATCGAGAAAGAGGCAGTGAAATATTACATTCTATATGAAAGACAGTTGGGAAGAAGACTTGAGATTAAAAGGATATAGCCCAAATATTACTGTATAGGTGAAACTCAAAAAATTAGAATATTGTGCAAAAGTTCATTTATTTCAGTAATGCAACTTAAAAGGTGAAACTAATATATGAAATAAGACTCTTACATGCAAAGCTTGCAAAGCTTTTTCCAAAGGCACCAAAAACTGGTTCAATGACCGTAGGATTACTTTGCTTGATTGGCCTCTCCATTCTTCCTCCATACTCTGGGTCCTTGGTTTCCAAATGAGATGAAAAAGTTGCTCTCATCAGAAAAGAGGACTTTGGACCACTGAGCAACAGGACTTTGGACCACTGTGCTTCATTAAGATCAGGGTCAATGCAGCCGTCTACCAGGAGATTTTGGAGCACTTCATGCTTCCTTCTGCAGATGAGATTTATGGGGATGCTGACTTCATTTTCCAGCTGCTCACACTGCCAAAAGCGCCAAAACCTGGTTCAATGACTGTTGGATTACTGTGCTTGATTGGCCAGCAAACTCGCCTGACTTGAACCCCATAGAGAATCTATGGGGCATTGCCAAGAGAAAGATGAGAGACATGAGACCGAACAATGCAGAAGAGCTGAAGGCCGCTATTAAAGCATCCTGGTCTTCCATAACACCTCAGCAGTGCCACAGGCTGATAGCTTCCATGCCACACCTCATTGAGGCAGTAATTGCTGCAAAAGGGGCCCAACCAATACTGAGTACATATGCATGCTTATACTTTTCAGAGGTCTGATATTGTTCTATTCACAATCCTTGTTTTATTGGTTGGATGTAATATTCTAATTTTCTGAGATGGTGGATTTGGGGTTTTCATGAGCTGTAAACCATAGTCATCACAATTATGACAAATCACGGCTTGAACTATCTTGCTTTGCATGTAATGAGTCTTATCTCATATATTAGTTTCACCTTTTAAGTTGAATTACTGAAATAAATGAACTTTTGCACGATATTCTAATTCTTCGAGTTTCACCTGTATTTTCCCCTTAAGAAATAAAATACCAAAAGATAATAATGCATATTTAGCCCATCAGGATTATGTTATTTAAAAGGATTTTTGAATTCAGAATGAAAGAAAAGCTGGCAGTTGGTAATAATGTACCCTCTGGGAAAAATATTTCAAAAGCAGAAGTGAAATATATTAGAACTGATGTTTACAATAAAAAAAAATCTAATTAAGTGCAGCATCTATGAAAATAAAACCTTCTCGGTGAAAATGTATTTTTTTGAAATACTGCTGGATTGTGCTCAAGTATGAAATGGCTAGATGAACAATAGGTTTATTTTATGATTCAAAAATTTCTGGCCCACAATTTATGTAGAACACAGTTTCTTTTACTAAAATAAGCTTGCCAAAGATAATAAAACATAGAACAGCAAATACTTTCCTCCAGTTACAAAAATACTGAAAATAACTGCAGACCAGACTGAAACCATAAAATAAAGAACTTCAAACTCAACTTGACTCCTGATCAATATCCGGTTCTAATTTTCTTTGTATTTCTATGGAAATATGAAAATGGTGTCTTCATGTTTTTGAATTCCAGCTTGTTTCTCTTGAGGCAATCCCTCAAGTAACTACAGGTAGTTTTCTACTTTTTACATTTTGGGCCCAAAATTTCTATTGCTAAGCAAGACAGTGGTTAAGTGAGTTTTACCCCCATTGTATATTGTACCTTTCTGGCCACAGCTGTTAAGTTAATCACAAGGTTATTAAGTGAATCTGACTTCCCCAATTACTTTGCTTGTCAGAGGCTGATCACGCAAAAGGTGATCACATAACCCCAGGACATTGCAACCGTCATAAGTGCGTGTGGGTTGCCAACCTTCCAATTTTGATCACGTGATCGTGGGGATGTTGCAATGGTTGTGATAACTTTCAATGCTTTTGTAACTTTTACTAGTCACTAAACAAATGGTTGTAATTCAAGGACTACCTGCATGTCTTATGCTATATAGGACTTTATAGGTACCAACCAACACTTTGAATCACACCCAGAGGCAAAATAGCAACCAATGAATTTTGTGAAGCCCACATCATTACAGCCACATGAAGAGTGCATTACTTTAATCACGCCACGAGGTTATCAGGTCATTGAAGGGCTTTCCAGTCAAGGAAATAACAAGTGAAACTCTGCAAAGGCCTTTCTGGACACAGGTGTCATTTGCTCAGTGAATAGGAGTTGTGACTCCATGAACAACCCCTGATTGCACACCCTTCTTGAATGAGGAAGTGTAACTCCACCCAAGGTCAGAGACAGAATGCCCTTAGGACTGGATGGCCCAAATACTCACAGCTACATGAGGGTTCTCCCTTATTCAGATCTGCATGGCCTCTAAGCAGTAGAACATAACCTAATCAGCCGTACTTTGGCATCTAAGGGTCAAAAAATGTAATTAGTATCATCAGCATATCTGTAAAGCAAATCACAGGCCAGTGGTTGACCTCACCCACCACTTTCATGTAGATGTTGAAAAGAAGGGGGGATAGAACCCTGTAGCACCCTGTACAAAAAGTGACTAGGAATGATCTTTCTCCCCAATCAACATCAACTGGAACTGGTCCTGGAGAAAGGAAGAGAGCCACTATAGAACAGGGGCCCCAATTCCCAACTCATGAAGCCAGCAGAAAAGTACACTGTGGTCAAAAGTATCAAAAAATATTAAGAGATCAATAGCAGTAGCAATAGCAGTAGACTTATATACCGCTTCATAGGCCTTTCAGGCCTCTCTAAGCGGTTTACAGAGAGTCAGCATATTGCCCCCAACAATCTGGGTCCTCATTTTACCCACCTCGGAAGGATGGAAGGCTGAGTCAACCCTGAGCCGGTGAGATTTGAACCGCTGACCTGCTGATCTAGCAGTAGCCTGCAGTGCTGCATTTAACCACTGCGCCACCTTGAGATCAAGGAGCCTGAATCCTAACTCTTTTTATCTACTTTGAGATCAATCAAGGTCAACAGCATGATTATTAAAATTATTATATCAGGAAATGATTGAGTAGTACTGAGTCAACTATATATATTTACTATAATAATTGCCCTTGTTATTCTATAGAAGCTAGTTTTGCACATACATCAATTAATGTACCATGCAGGAGTTTAAATGGATCTTAATCTATACTTCCATTAACATTAGAGTAAAGACTTATCTACACCACTGCTTATATGCTATTTATTGAAATGGTGAATGTCACTTTTAAAACTGCAGCACATCAAAGGATAGAAGCCTTATTTTAATTTTTTTTCTTGTGTAGTCTGCTTCAGATATTTTGACATGTTTCTGGTTTATAGTTCTGGTTAAACACTGAATTGAGAATAACTTCTTTTGACAGGGTAAAAGTGATTTTACAAACTTAACACTTTTTTGCATAATTCATAATATTAAGATGTTAAATGATTGGATCTAGGAAAAGTTACCTAGGTCCTTGTTATAATATATAGAGAGAAAAAATAGCTTCCCTTGTCAACTGCTTCCAGCACTTGTCACTCAGAGATCTATGAACTGTGGCTACTCAAGGCTATTGAAATATATATTAGTACTTATTGTAGATTACGACTCTTTCACCTCTCCTGGAATTTTCTCATGTTGCCCAATCTTAATCGCAACAAACCTGAAGTTAGAACTTTTCCAGTTACAACTATTAAGGAGTCCTTGGTGTTCTCTGACCTTGTTGTTTGCTTACAAGCTTTTTGTTACTGAACTAGTTAATACCTTCGGTGGTAGAAAGGAGTGGGATTTCTTCTCTTTCTTATATATAATAGCTTGCCCTGTCATTGTTGCAGGGTTGTTGTTTTCTCTTTGATTTGGCTACTGCTTGTTTGTTTTAATACAAAAGAACATTTGATGTTCTGAATTTAAGTAATACACAATGTCCATCAAATTTGGCTTGCTTTCTATAATGTCAATGTTGATCTAAACAATACTCAGCAAATTGTACAATTTTATTTGACTATTGTTTTGAATATAAACAAGGTCTACCTTATTCACCATGTCCATCACTTTCCCCACTTACCAAATAAGTGTAATTAGTCTCAAATAAATGTATCTTTATTCATATCAAAGCCAGTTACATTGATGCATCTCCATTCTTTAGCACTGTCCAAATCCTGAAATTTAATTTTACTTACTGTTTGAAAATGTTATTTCAGTGAATTTAGTTATATATATAGAATATAAAGAATATATATATTCTTTTCAAAAAAAAAAATCTCTCCTGGATAATACCCAGGATTTTAAAATTATCTTATACTCATACTCACAAACAAAAATGAAAAATTAGTAAATGAGAATGTCTAGGGAGATTCAGAAGATGGGGATACAGTTATAAGTTAAAAACAACAACATAGATTTAAAAACAGAATGCATATAAAAACATTCAGACTATAAATACTACCAGAACAGAGTTTGATGCTAAGATGCTCCACACAGAAACAATAGAGTACAGGATCTGGTACTGCATCTTTCACTGCAAGTACAGTGGAACCATTCACATTGATTCCAGTGCAAGAGCAGAAATCATTTGTTGTTACTGATTCAAAATTTTAGCTAAATATTATGTAGCCCTAGAATATTA
Organism: Thamnophis elegans; assembly: GCF_009769535.1. Lineage (NCBI taxonomy): Eukaryota > Metazoa > Chordata > Lepidosauria > Squamata > Natricidae > Thamnophis > Thamnophis elegans. The sequence continues at coordinate 74,595,938 of NC_045542.1, forward strand.
TTCATAGAATTTTGAAGACAGAGTAGAACTGATAAGCATGTGGGGTCCTTGACAGCCATTGCAATCAGAGGTGGGTTGCTTCTGGTTTGGCCCAGATCAGGCGAACTGATAGTAGGGGTGGAGGGAGGCTCCGCCCACTCACCCAGATACTTCTGCGCATGCGGATACAGAGGGGGGAGGGATACAGAGCTGGAGAAGCTTCTTGGATGAGATGCAAAATGTCTTCAAAGAAAAACTGAACATTCAGTTGCCTCTTGAAAAGAAAAGCATCTTTGGGATAGTAAGTGAGAAGCTTTGGGCTTTGGAATTTCACTTTAGAATTGTCTTCAAGATGAGTTAAGTAGCCTCCAAATAAGTTGAAGTTTTTTCCACTGTGAAATAAAAATCCAACGTAAATTATGTGGTTGATACATGAAAGCTGTATAAAATTTGTTGGAATCTAGAATGGAGTACCTGTGCCCTAATACATATTTGATGCAGAGGCATCCATTTCCATTCTGTAAACTTTAGCAGGATTTTAGATTTGATCTTATAACTTACTTGTTATACATACATATAACATGAGCCTAGGAGAGAGAATTTCAATTTCCTTTGAACTGATCATTGAAAGAATATCTTCCTATCAGTTCCTAAATCCTGAAATGAAATTTTGTAGATGTTTATAGGAAGTTAATAACACTGGATCGCCATCTAGTGTTCAAGACAGGATACAGAAATAAAGATAGAAACGTCTTTTTCATCGGTGAATTTTCTGGTTTTAAAAAAGGAAATACTAACAGCATGCATCTAAACATTAATATTTAAGGACAAAGAATAAGAAACGTTAGCTGATGAAATAAGGAATATAAGGGGTCTTTGTTGATAGTGAATTGGAAGAGAAGCTCTATAAAATTAAATACCTGACAACATGGATAGCTGTCCTTAGATCCATTTAGAAAATTACAGATATGTAGAATATTTTTTTAAATTAATTTGGTTGTGGATTCTAGGAAGAGCAATTATAGTTTATTTAATGGCAGTGCAACATAGAGAGTTGAGATTAATTTCTCCATGTCCATACCAAATTTAAACTAAACAATTGTATATATTGTGCTATTTCGCTTCTTTAAAAAAAGACACAGTGATTTCTAGTTGAAGATAGATAAAGCCTGGTATCTCATCGTACAATTTTTAAAGTGTTAGCCTTTGCATTTCAGAAGTATTCAATCTGTAAAGCGTACAATATATCAAAAAGTCATGCTTTGTTTACATTTTGCAAAGGCAGCACCAGTATATTCCAACCTGCATTTTCTACTTAGGGAGAAATAATGCACTCCTGAAAAATTGATTTTATTTCTGATTTTATACCCTGAGTGCACATTGTTTTGCACTCTGGTATTGTAACAAACTTTACTATGGGGACAGATTGGACTATAGATAATCAGTCAATTAGAAATTCTCTCTCATCTTTATACAGATTGTATGACAACCTCCCAAAACTTACATATTTGGGAGAAAGAGTTGTCGAAAAGGCAGCGAATAATAGTGCTTGAATGACAATGTAACCATGAAAATGCCACCAATGAGTTACTAGCATCAGATAATTGATGCAAGTTCATCTTGATGGTATTTGTGTAACTATATCATCACACATTTGTTGTTGTGTTAGCATCCCCCGGGGTTCGCAACTTGGGAGTCCTCCTGGACCCACAGCTGACCTTTGATTACCACCTGTCGGCTGTGACCAGGGGGGCATTTGCCCAGGTTCGCCTGGTGCGCCAGTTGCGACCCTACCTGAATCGGGAGGCTCTCACAACAGTCACTCGCGCCCTCGTGACCTCTAGGCTGGAGTACTGCAACGTGCTCTACATGGGGCTGCCCTTGAAGAGCATCCGGCGGCTTCAGCTAGTCCAGAATGCGGCCGCGCGAGTGATTGTGGGTGTGCCTCGGTTCGCCCACATAACACCTATCCTCCGCGAGCTGCGCTGGCTACCTGTTGATCTCCGGGTGCGCTTCAAGGTGCTTCTTACCGTCTATAAAGCCCTTCATGGTAGTGGATCTGGGTACTTGGGAGATCGCCTCCTGCCAATCACCTCCTCGAGACCCATTAGATCTCACAGATTAGGCCTCCTCTGAGTGCCATCTGCCAGCCAGTGCCGGCTGGCTACTACGCGGAGGAGAGCCTTTTCTGTAGCAGCTCCGGCCCTCTGGAACGATCTCCCTGTGGAGATTCGTACCCTCACCACCCTTCAGACCTTCCACGCAGCACTCAAGAACTGGCTATCCCGTCAGGCCTGGGGGTAAAGACTTGACTCGCCCCCACCCGAATGATGAATGAATGTTGTTTATTTTTAATTACGTGTTATGTTATATGTTACTGTATGTATCCCCTCCCCATATAAGTTGTTAGCCGCCCTGAGTCCCCTCAGGGAAAAGGGCGGCCTATAAATAAACTTATTCAATTCAATTCAATTTTGCTCCAGATTCTACTATGTACTGGGACAATGCAGTTCCTAGCTAATAACTAGCTAGATATGAATTTTGCAAATTTTAGTTCCAATGTTTCTCAATGATACAAGTAGAATGCTGCCCTGACGTTTGTAAGATATCTGCATAGAACATCTCTCACTGGCTATTTGGAGTCACCTATTTAGAAAAAAAGGAGTGGAACAGTATGACCTCAGCACATACAGCATATCAGGTATACAAACTTTTGCTTCTTTAAGTTTCAGAGAGCCATATTTGACCTATTGCTTCTACCATTTGGCAACTTTTGAAAGGTTAAAAAGAGTTGCACCATGATCATAAATAAATCTACAAGAAATACAGTGTATTTTTAGAATATTTAGACTTTTTTTGTAAACAATTGTCATTGTGACATAATATATTTTGTATCCCTGTCTACCACTGAAAAATATAAAGAGCTCTGTAGATTTTCTAGATAATAAATATTTGGAATTCCAGATATTCTGAATTATATCTTCCAGCTTCCCTCACTATCATCCAAAACAGTCTGTGTCTGAAATTACTGTCAAATTCATGGCTGTGATAAGGTTTGAATAACGACCTGATCACATTCTTATAATGGGAGCTGGGGAGGGGGGGTAACTTAAAGTTACTCGGAAGAGACCATGCTTAACTAAGAAGTTTCACTTGAATCTTCTCTACGCTGAAAAGACCTTATAAAAAATCATGGGATTACTCATCACATGCATTGGCCACTTTAAAGATTGTGAAGGAGTCATCATACATGTATATACAATGTACACAGAACAATTTCATGTGAGAAAGAAATCTGAATCTGAAAGAATATTTCATTATGGGAAATCTCTTTATTGGCATACTAAAAGATGTATAGAAGTCTCTTCATTCAAGGGTGGAGTTATGAAGTCTTAATATTTGGTCCCTGGCCAGTTCTTCTAAGGCAGAGGTATCAAACTCAAGGCCCACAGGCCACATCTGGCCCATGATGTGGTTGGATCCAGCCCGTGGGGCTATCTTAGTCTATCCAATGTGAAGAGAAAAGATCAGGCCAGCATAGTTTTGGCCCGGTGTACCCAATCCAAAGAGGAAACATGCCAGCAGTTTGGGAAGTGGCTTCAAGCTGGCCACGGCCACCTGGTTGACCATACCCACCCAATCGGTCATGCCTGCCCAGCCTCCCAAGGTCAACCATATCCCTGATATGGCCCTCAATGAAATTGAGTTTGACAACCCTGTACTAAGGTATGAGTTGATTTAAGTATATTCCACAGGTAATGAGAAAAAGATTTCAGCATTAGTTATTAAGCCATATTTGCTTATGCCTGTTTTCATTTTTTCAGCTAGTATTTTATTAAAGGTGATCACTTCTCTCTTATTTGTTACTCTTTGCTCTTGTTTATGTGATAGCATTTCCCATTACTTAGTAGCAGTCATGCAGTCACTAAAAAGAATAATTTACTATTTTCATGTCTCTTGAATTACTTAGGGGATATAATGTTTAATGGCCATTGGGATTATAGAGATCATAAGTGTAAATTTCTTTAGATAAAGAAGAATTAGCTACTTACAAACTTTATATATCCCTTCCTTGTCCCCCTCCCATCCAAGTCTTTAGTTCTTAATAAGTGCTGTGTCAATACCTTGTAATTAAAAGAGGGGGAATCCTCTGCACTTGAGTAACTTGTTCTTGAACAAAATAGGGCATTAAGGAACATTTAGCTACTATACTTAGTAGAAAATATCTTGGCTTCTCTGTGGAGTATCTAACATTTTTTTTGAATGAGATTCTTCTCCATAGATCATTTAATGAAAATGTTGCCAGGTATCCTTTAAGAATAATAAACAGGCCTAAGATAAAGATAAAGTGAGGTTCTGTCAGTGGTTTATTGTATAAATACATGTCAAATTTATATCTTGCTACTCCTGCAAAGATACCAGGAGAGTCATATTACTCTCAAAATTGATGAGTTAGATTAGACTAAATAGCTAGCTAAATCATCCAATAAAATTCAGGGGTGGTTATAATTGCTGGAGTTAGTCTCTTATTTCCTCTTGATGCCTCTAGAATCTAAACACTTGAGACCTTTCCTCTACATAGCCATGCACATGGGAAGGAAACACATTTCAATCATGAAATTCGAGATTTTCTGTCCTAGGGTCAGGTTTATCCTCTGATACATTCCAAATATAAGTAATTTCAAATAGTAAGACTGTATTTCTAGAGATGCATGGCCTGTCAGAGTATTTGACATCCTTCAAATTATAGTAAAGTCCCATCATCTATCACAGGTATAAATAAGAATTCTGAATAAGGGCTAATAGAAATTAAAGCACAAAAACATTGCGAAGGTACAGATTTTCCCTCCATGAAGTAGACACTATTGGCTGGATAGCTGAAACACAATATAAAACATTCTGTATTTGTAAAAGCAAAGGCCCTATATATTGCACAGGCTGTCATGGGATGCATCAGAGTGTTTATTTTAAATTGCTAACAATATATACCATCTTACTCTAATAGATTGCCCCACTCATTTAGGCAGAGGGGACATGCTGCAAACCTTGTTGGTCAAGGAGTCCCACCCTGTTGGCCTTCGGACCAAAAGGTCCGAAAACCTGGTTTGGCCAACTGGCTTTGGACTTCAATGGGAAAATCTCATGCTGGAGATAGTAGACTAACTTACCATCTCTGCCCCATTTGGTGTATTGTTTCCTAACTTACCCAGTTTTAATGTTCAGTGGTTTAACAATGCAACCTTTTAATGTTTTATATTTCTGCTTTTATGAAATTCACTCACTCACACACACACATACACACACACACACACACACACTGAAATCCCAGGTATTGCTATGGGAAGCATATTTTTTTTAAAAAAATGTTGTTAGATAATTATATTTCTCAAAATAAATTCAACCAAAACCACAATCCACCTTACAGTTTTGAAGTAGTAACAACGTAAAGTCTACTGCAGAGTAACTTTGCCAGTTGCATAAAAAACATGTTGCCTTCAGCAATGTGTAGGAGTAGTGAATCAGCACTAATGTACACTGTGAAGAGAGAACTGTTGCAACGTTACCGTTGAAATTTGTGAAATAACAGAGGATGAGATAATCATGATTCTTCCCCCTACACTATTAGAAGGGGGAGAAAAGAGTTGTAGGCAACCAACTGTAGTATGATGGTGAGAAAAAATATGTTTTAAGTTTATAAAATGTAGCATCGAGGAAAAAATTGTCTCATACCTAGTTACATTTTATGGATACAATATGCCTAAATTACTTCATTTACCTAAGAAAATTAAGGTGTTTTTTTTTCTGTTGTAAACATGGGAATGGGAAACATCTTACATCAACTGATAAGAATAAGCAAGTAGAAAAATAAATAAAAAATAAAAAAATGAGCAAAAGTTGAAATGGCTTGTAAATATTACTGCTGAGAAAGTATGGGTGCTTGTCTGATGAATTTAGCCCATGCTTAAGCAGGCTTTTTCCTGTTCTTTCTTTCTAGTTATCTTTTGTCTTCTCTTTTCAATGTAGCTTTTTCTTACTCCATAGAGCCAGTTTGGTTTAGTGGTTAAAACATCAGGCTAGAAAGCAGAAGACTGTGAGTTCAAATCCCGCCTTAGCCATGAAGATCCAACTAAGTTCACAGGATTCTTATTGTGAGGAAAATAGGAGGAGGAATGTGTGTTGGATATGTTCGCCACTTTGAATTATTGGTAAAAATAATAAAGGCAGGAAACTAACTAAATAAATAAATTTCCTTCCTTGCCCCTTCCTACTGCCCCTACACCTTCCTCTCATCCTATCTCCATACTGTGTTTGAGTGTTATTTCTTTTTTAGCTATTTTTGAAAGAGGGAAAGGAAATGCATATATATTCTCTAATTCTGTTCCTGATAATGGTTTGAATATGACAGGAAATAATTTCTGTGTGTAAATGAAAATCAGTTCATTTCACAGTAGAAACTTTTGTAGGCAGCAGAATTTAGATTAGAGGATTAAGCCTGGCTAAACGGTGGTTGGAGCATTGCAATAAAATCCCCAACACTTTTTTATTGTGCAGATCACAATATGGATTATGAAAATGGGTGGGACTTGAATTTTAATGTTCTAGCCGCCATCTTGTTGATTTTGGCTCCTGCCTGAAAAGACCACTGGTTGCAGGCAAATCATTTTATTAGCAGTTAATAATTTCTTTTTTTTTCCTAGAGTTTGGCTTCTGGCACATATTTAAACACAGGTTATCAGAGCCATAATATAATGGGTAAGGTATCAGGCTAGAAACCAGGAGACTATGATCTTGAGTGGCCTTGGGCCAGTCATTCTGTCTCAGCCCCGGTGAGGAGGGCTATTGAAATCTTGCCAAGAAAAACTGCAGGGACATACTTGTCCAGGAGTCAAGATTGACTCAAAGGCAAAAAGAAAAAAAGGAAAATGAAATAAAAAATAGTGCCTTTAGCCACACAATCAGAAGACAGCTGCAAAGGCATACCGAATATTCCTTGCTGCCATATAATGTTCATCCCAAGTTTTATTGTCTAGTAGCCTTAATCTATACAGGAGTGTCAATAAGCAAAATTTATGGAGGAAAGGGAAAAAAATCTCCAGATGTTTCATCTAGAACAGAGGTGTCAAGGCCCGGGCACTGGATCTGGCCTGCAGAATGCTTAGATTTGGCCCATGGGCCACCTGGAAACAGTGAAGGAGTGGCCCATGGTATCTCTGCAAGCGAAAACGGTGATTGTGAGGGCCCTCCCACGATTTGTTTTCTCTAGCGGAGGGTTGCAGGAGGCCGTCCCAGCCTAAAACAGAGCTCAGGAGCCCATTTTTGCTGGGAGAGCACTTAGGCAGCCACAGGCACCCCTCCAACAAGAGTGATGTCATGCTACCCACACCCACCCTGGCCACAGCCCCCTGAGATCAAACCCAACCCTGATTCAGCTGTCAATGTAATTGAGTTTGACACCCCTAATCTACAGTTTAAATTGATGAAATATAGAAAATGGATGTTCCTCTGTGCTCAATTCTGGCTTGTTTTCCTTCAGTTAAATATGGCATGTACAGGAAAGTCGGTTGTTTCACAGAAATAGGAGAGATCTATAGTATCTTACACAATGCTGTTAGCAGGGAAGAAAGGATGTCAGCCAGCCTTCTCCCTTCCTCCACAACCCCATATAATGGAGGGTATATTTTGCTTTGCTTTTGCCCTCCAGGGTTGTAGCCTCTCTCTTCATCTTCGTTTAATTTGGCCATTACAAACTCCAAACATAGCTGGAATTTTATGCGAACCTGAATGCAGCTATCCATTGCAGTTTGCCCTTCTCTAAATTTTGCAATGCCTGTTTTAGCTAAAACCTCACATAAGGTCCATTAGGGAAATGCATTTATATGAAAATTTAAAAATGTCTCTTTAAAATACTATTTAAATGTAAATGTTAATATATCCATTTAAAATGCAGACATTCACACACACACACACACACACACACACACACACACACACACACATGCATGCAAGACTTTGGGGATTTGTTTATTAAGTTGTGGGGAAAGACCATGAGTCTGATATGTGGTAGGAAAGTTGTGGAGGAATGCAAACATGATTTATTGGCATCTTGAGCTTTAATAAGCAGCAGAGGGCAGCATTAGACCTGATATTTTATAGGGAGTGATAATGTCATGAAAGAACTTCAGTTTACATCTGCTGTACCTGCTTGAGCTATTAAATTAGTGAAGCCTGTAAATAAGTTTAGCTATTAATAAAATATTGATGCTGTAATAAATTTCTCTAGCAGAATTTTATTATCTTTGGTCCAGTAGCAGTCTAGTCCAGTGCTTAAGCAGAGGGAAGAGAAAGACAGAGGCATCTCTCTTTTAAAAGTTACCAAGCAGCTTTGGTGGCAAGCTGTTCTTTGCAACAATGCAGAACTTCATTTAGCCATTCAGATTAAGAGACCTTAATGTCTCTTATGGGCAGTGATGGCTAGCCTTTTCGGCACAGAACCATGTATGCACACCCATAATGTATGTGATTCCCCCCTGTGTGCCCCGCCCTCTGTGCATGCATGCACAACCCCCTGCATGCACCCTACATCCCACACATTCATGTGCGTCCCCACCGACACACGCACATGCATCCATGACCCCCATGTGTGGCCCCCCTGTATGCACACATGTTTCCCACGTGTGCCCCGCCCCCAGCTCATGCAGGGCAGAGACCTGAAAACCATTTGGCCGGTAGGAAGCACGCACACATGGGGTGATGGTTTGCATGCCCGCAGAGAGGGTTCTGCATGCCATCTGTGGCACGCGTGCCATAGATTCACTATCACAGTCATGGAGGGATTATAATTCCTATATAAGGGACAGGAATTCCTTATAAAAGGGATTCTGAAACATTCTGATCTGATGCACGTTCAATTATGAATGATTTTTCCCCACCACCAACCTCCCAGGCACTGAACAAAATTAAATTACCAACGGGCAAGAAACAATTTACCAACTATCAATCATTTATCAAGTGTTGCCCTGACTGACAGGTAGTTTTGACAGAGAGCTAGATTAATGAGTTTAGCTCCCATTCAAACATCCCCTGGGCTTTCATTCTCACTTTGCTTGTACCAACTTGCAGTGAGTTTGCGAGATGGGATAGCGTTGGTTTCCAGCTACTCATGTCCTCATCATTACATGCTTGATCAGGCAAAAGGGTTGGACAAGGTTCCTATTTTGACTTTTGCCAGTTTTATCATCTTGTAATGAAACAGTGAATCCTTCCCACTGCCAGTGACCAACAGTTGGATCATTCTTTCCTTACACTCTCAATAACAACAACAACAACAACAACAACAACAACAACAGAAAGAGCAAGAACCCACCCACAGATATCATAATGTCCCAAGAAAATGGGGTCTTAGTTCCAACCAGTCCTCATAGTATGTCATTTCTGAACAATCACTGGACAGTACATGAAGATTATTGAATGTCTTTCCAAAGTGCAGAAGAAGGTGAGGGTACAACTCTCTCCTTATTGCAGAAATGATAGTGGGGTGAAAATGTAAGCAATGTTTGAACTATTTTCTATTTCCTATTTTTAGCCTTGGTTCAGTGATGGGATTCAGGCAGTTCGTACCTATTCGGGAGAACCGGTTCTTAATTTTCTAAGAAGTTTAGAGAAACGGTTGTTGGAAGAAATCTTCTTTTAGTTTTTTTTCCGTTTTACAGGGCTAATCCTGTAAGGAAAGCAGGAAGGAAACATTCTGGTGTTGTTTCTAGCTTAATCTTTATTGCCCTGCTTACAGAAACTGCCTCTCGGGTTAACCCTTATTACATTGTAACAGCTAAGGCAAAGTGCCCATCGATCTGAGTAATGTTGAGTTGGCCATGCCCATACTGTCACATGACCACTAACCCTGCCTATCCACCTGGTCATTAGGACAGAGAACTGGTTGTTAAATTATTTGAATCCCACAACTGCCTTGGTTATAAGTTTGTGAAAAAGGGGAAATTGTTAGCACAGGCTTTCCAGACTGTGATTGTAAATGAGGTCAGAGCCCTCTATATGTAGGTGGTTCTAACTCCATGTATTTGTTTCCTTGAGGGATGTAGTGGCTCAGTGGCTAAGATGCTGAGCTTGTCGATCAGCAAGGTCAGCAGTTCGGCGGTTCAAATCTCTAGCGCTGTGTAATGGAGTGAGCTCCCATTACTTGTTCCAGCTTCTGCCAACCTAGTAGTTCAAAAGCATGTAAAAATGCAAGTAGAAAAATAGGGACCACTTTGGTGGGAAGGTAACAGCGTGTTGTGCACCTTCAGCATTTAGTCATGTCAGCTACGTGAGCACTGGCTTTTTGGCTTTGAAACGGAGTTGAGCACCTCCCCCTAGAGCTGGGAACAACTAGTATATATGTGCGAGGGGAACCTTTACCTTTATTTGTTTCCTCATCGCTGACCATTACTGTTAGCAAATTGAGAATCTAGATGCTGTTGATTTATGATCAAAGAAATGTACTTGAAGTTTTTTCTAATCATAATTTGACCATTTTTGACCATACATTTAATGTATGGGAAGGGATATCTGTAAAAGGGAAGAATATCTGTAAATACCTTCAGAGTTGAAGAAGCTTCTTCTTTTTTTCTTTGAAGAAGTGAAACATCTTCAAAGAAAAACCAGAAAGTCCAGTTGCCTCTTGAGGGGAAAAACACCTTTGAGACATATCTGTAAATGATTTCTCATATGAACTATATTTTCTTATGAATATGAATGTTTGCCAACATTCAAGGATGTAAGCCTGCCCATTCTACACTTACCATAGTGTATATTTTGCCTTAAAAAGCAAATCATTTCTGACAGAAGAGCTGAATAGGATTTTGGTCAGCTGTATATTAATATTAACTCTGAATAACTGTAGAATTTACATATAGAAATAAGTGTATTTGTGGCATCAACTTTTTGTCTTCCTCCAATGTGGATTTTCTGGCAAGATTAACTTGTAGGCCAACACACTGTTCCCACCATTGTATCAACTAGGAGGGACATGCAGCATATTGAGAAACACTTGGAGTGTCGTAAAAATGTTTAAATGGTCTACTTAAGTTAATGTGTGGTGCAGAGAACAAAGAAATGAAAATCACTGGTTTATGATGCTACACAGTCCTATCAAATTAACCCTACTCACTTATAACATTTTAGCTCCTTACCTGATAAGCTAACCTTCAAATTTTAGCTCAGAGATACAATAGAAAAGGAGAAATGCAATGGGGATGTACGTGTATTTGCTTTATTAATGTACATTTACCCTGCAACAAGCCCCAATACCAGTTGGTTAGAGGATAGTCTCCGGAACCCCTTCAACAATTCCCATTGCACATACTGTATAATTTGTAATGTGAAAGAAAGACTGATTTGACAGCTGTCTGGATGAATGTGACTCTTAATTGAAAAATGCTTTTGCCTCAAGGCTGTATGAACTATATAATATGGAGATTGAGGCAGTATGCCAAAAGAAAGTTCAGGTTGTGAAGTGTGTGTGAAATTTTACTACTAGCAGGGGTTGAGATTAAGCATTATAACAGTTTCAGCTGCTTTGAAACTGAATGACTACAGACTGATGTCTCCAAATATCTGGTAGGTTTAGTTGCAAGTGGCATCCTGACAATAATAATCTTGTAATATGACGGCTTTATTCAAAAATATTATGGTTACTGAAATCATTTATTTCAAGTACATAAGGCAAATTGGTTAAATGTTTTTTCCTGTCTTCTTTCTTCTGCTTTATACTGAAATGTTTAATTGCTTTGAGACTGATGATATACAGATGCAATATTGAAGGACAACTGAGTCATCAGGTTATGGATGCAATGAAAAATTCATTTCCTGTGCAAGAATATCAATGTTGTGGTAGAAGATAGAATAATCTTTTCCCTGGTTTTTCAAAAAAATTAAAATGGAATAGAAAGGCTAGTACAGCTGCATCTGCCAATGAATATTATGGAAACAATATTTACTTAGTAAAACTAATAGAGGAAAAAATAAGAATAGAGAGTTATCTCTAACTACAGTAGCTTAATAGTATATTTTGGCATAGGAGATGCCTAAAGTTTCAGGAAAGTGGGAATTTTTTAGGACATGTCTTTTTCAAATTAAATTACAAGGAAGAAAAGACAATTTCAATGATTTTCAACATAATATCTCTCCATAAATAAACAATAAGAATTTATCAGGGTTCATTGTACAATGATGTGGAGCTCTTTTCCATAATGTGAGTGGTTATTTTTCCTTTCTTGCCAACATCCATTTGTGCAGAAGTGCAAGCACTAAGCAAAGCAATGACTATGTTTCTCTTTTTCTCTTTGCAGGTAAGTCAGGATTGGGCTATTTGGTGAAATGTGCAATTTGGGGATATAAGGAACCAAAGTAAGCCTTCATCAAGCTGTCGCAGCCTGTTAACAAGGTTAGACTGTCATCTTAAAGTTTGCTCTGCCCAGGCTATTTAAGCAACTAAAATGCAGAATATGCCACCCATCAAATTAACAATATCAGTACTGTAGTGTAAGATTAGCACTGCTGCATTTAGTGGTGGATTGTATTCAATGGCGTTTGTTTTCCAGATTATTAAGAGATCTACTTGGAAAGCCTGAATCAAAGCCTCACAGCATTACCTCCAAATGCCTTGCCTTTAATGTGCATATATGTACATGTATGTGCCCTATAAGGCTGATGATTCTATTTCTGATGTTCTTCCATTATATATTCTCTTTCTAAAAAAAAAAAATTGGCTCCTTCTAGCCTGCCATACCCTAAGTTAACAGGCCATATGCTGAAAAGCTTACTTTGAGGGCCAGCTAAGAGTGGCTAGCTTCCTCAACTCATCAAGCCAAGAACATTGCTTCTCCTCTTAACCATTATTTGACTGCTGTGGAACAAGCATGCCTTGCTTCCTATTTGGCCATTCTGCTCTAAACAACTACTGCTGCCATGAGCAAGTTCTCTCATGCATCTTGGCATCAAAATCAACTCCTTCGTTTCATTGAACCAGTTGTCATATTTCCTTTTGCCATAGTGCTAAATCTATTTTTATTCCAGGGTCCACATCTCTTGCTTTTCTCTCCAGCCAACCAGATACTCTGAAATAATTCCCAATTAATAAAGTATACAGAATTGGACCTCACCTACGAGAAGGAACTTACAGGAGTTTGTAAAGGAAGTGGCATCTTTGTCCCAATGAAAACTTAACGATTTCTTATATTCTGCTTATTTTTCTTTACACTTTACTCTTTCCAACAAATGAAACTGTCTTCTGATATTAATGGGTGACTTGATTTGGCTTACATTGTATCTTTCTTTTGTCCAAATGTGGATGGGTATATAAGAAGGAGTTTCTGGAAGTCCCCTAAAGATGTATCAAATATTTCCTTAATTAAAAGATTATATACTCTTTAACACAATGGCAGGGCAACTCTGGACATGTGTAGAATGTAAACAAGTAGATAAATGTGCATAGATATGAATTTTGTAGAAATTTATTCTGTGTATTTCAAATGATCAACACTACTAATGTATCATCTTTGTCAATGGGTTAATCACTTATGTGAAGACAAAACTCTAATTTCCCCAATGAATGGAAACGTCATCCAATTTTGCTGGATAAACTGTCTTTCTTTTTAATACAATGCTAACAGGATTTTCACCCATGCATTGCAGCTGCAGGACTAATTGTAAACAAAGGGGTAGAGAATATTTACCACTTCTCTGCCCTCAGTTACCATTTTCACTTATTTTTGCTAACCAAGAATAGTAAGAGTCTTCTTGCAGACATCATATACTCTCTCGCATAATGTCGTCCTGCAGACAGAAAACACACATATATTCATGAGGGATTCAATGAGTCTAATTTTTCCAAGAATTTAATAATCACCAGAAAATAAAAATAATACAATGAAAGTATGTATTACTTGTTTCAACTCAAAAGCAGAACCAACTGTAAGACCATTAGAATTACAGCATTAATGAGCGTCATTCAACATCCATATCTGAAGATCAGCTTTAGAAACGATGATGCTGACATAAAAATAGCATATACTATTTTATTTTAAAAAAACAAGCATAGGGGTTTTTTTACGCAATGGTTTTGCATAATCATCTTGTGTGAATCAGTCTTAATTGTATTGGTGGTGTAACATTGCATTATAAGAATTGCATTAAATTACTTAATTGTTGAGCAATTAAGAATGAAACCCAAACAGTATTAGCTGCCTATGCTGAAGAGAGTTCTCATGGGCAAAAATGTCTTCTATTTCTTGCAAGAGAGGGCAATGTCTTTCCATGAATGGGAATGAAGGAGGCAACAGGTGGCATAGATTAGACTAATTTGCTTATTGTTACATATGGCTCAAGAAGTAGAAATAACCACTGCAGTCAGGCTTGTGCACTTTGGGATGTGAGAAATAGAGATGAACCCAATGATTCAAAATAGAAGTGAATTTGTTTCCTAATTTAAATTACATTCTTGTTGTGGTGATCCAACTTATTGGCCAACTCTTCCTGTCAGTGTCATAAATCTGACCGTATCTTTTGTTCTCTTCAGCTTTTCCATATAAGGAAATGAAACTGAAATACTGTATGTTGCCTGTATCATTGCCAGACCCAGCAGGAAAGCCATTCATGCATGCAAAGTGCTGAAAGGCTGCAAGGCTCTTCAGAGTCATGTGATTTGATTTGCTACTGTACAGGAAGCTTCTCCTTTGATCTGTGAGTTTGTTTCCATGAGGTAATTCTGTTAAAGCTTTGCTGAGGCAGACTCCTTCTTTGAAACCTTGCACAAGCCTTTGGGTTGAATCAGAGCTCAAATCAGATTCAAAGGCAGATGCAATAACTGATACCTGGCAGTTCACAGAGATTACCTAATAACAGTCTTTGGCAAACAAGAGCCCTGTTAGGACTTTGGTATTCAATTGGCCGTGGGGCATCACAAGTCTTCTCTAGCTTCTCATAATAGGAGAGGCAAAGCTTCTAATGGAATCTGAGAGCCAAGTGTGATTTGCCAGGGTCACCAATGCCAGCTGCACAATGCTTGATGCTGATAAAATTAAAGTGCTGAAAATAAGTGCAGAATCTATTTGAAAATACGGCTTTGGAGAAAACAGTCTAGATGATCTATCCAAAATAGGGGGGAAAGGAATTCTGAAACTGAAGGTCAGAATCAGAAGAAACCTGGAATTAAGAGTGAAGAGAAAATGGATGGGAACCACCCCTTCCTCTCCCAAAGAGGAGGCAACTGGATTTTCTTGTTCTTGTATTTTTTTTCTTTTGAAGACATTTCGCTTTTCACCCAAGAAGCTTCTTCAGCTCTGAGAGTATAGTGGGAAATGGAAGGATTTATATTCCTTGCATTCCTTTTTTTAGAGGATCCTTGAAGCACTTGGAGGCTTATCTGTGTCCTCAGTGTCACCTGAGTAGTGCTCCTGGTTCCTGTAATCTGCAATTTTTCCTCTGGAAATTCATTCTTACTCCCACACTATTCAAAGGGCGTTCATCCCAAATTGTATAGCTAAAAGCCCGTAGAGATTCTCAGTCATCCAGGTCATGGTTGTTCCAAAGGTGCCATGATTTGGATGATTGAGAATCTCTACACACTCCTTCCTCTATTACTAAAGACTTATGAAATTGGTGAAGTCAGAAAGGAGAGCCTTAAGGCTCCCCAAGAGTTCACAAGATACTAAATCTCTTTCTATCAATTATCATTTGGTTTCGGTCATTAGTAACTGAAAACACATGTAGAGTAGACTTCCCCACCCTGGTGTCTTTCTAATTTACAGCCATTTGTCTGAAACGGTATAGGGTTTCCTGCCTAGGCAGGGAGTTGGACTAGAAGACCTCCAAGGCCCCTCCCAACTCTGTTATTGTATTGTATTGTACTTGACTGGCAGTCCTAGAAGCTGGACTCAAGATATCTGAAGAGTACCAGTTGACAAAACTGCAGAATGACAAAACTGCAGAATGAGGCTATGAATAGAAAATATCATTTCCTCTTGGCAGGAACATAAAAGTCATTTTGGTGTGAATTAATATTCACTAGTTTCTAATACAGCTGTCAGGTAAGCATTCTGAATGTCAAAATTGTCCCAGCGCTGTTTATCTTAATGAGGAGTTATTAATTCCTCACACAACTGTGGCTGCTACATTTATCCCTTCACCCAGAAAATTGGATGGGATTATCAGCGACATGGTAACAGGGAGAGAATGAGAGTGGAGAAATTATCATTCAGGGTGACAAGTTGTTTTTGTCTACCCAACACTTCTGTGCCAACATAATAGCAAAAGTATCACAAAACAGCAGATATGTATCAGCACTGTGGGGAAAATGACTTGGTAGATCGCCCATCTGTTTTGCATTCAGTTTTAAAGTTGTTGGTGTGAAGAAGAAAATATTTGGGAGGGAGGGGAAAATCATGCATATTAATCTAGCAGCTAGGAAGAAATGTCTCATCAGCTGGTTTCTTTTGAGAAAGATAAAATCTCTTATTGGGATGCTTAATAAGCAGTTTCTATTGGAAGGAGAGAGATGATCTTAAAGGTTAGTGGTATATATATCAAATGGAGCAGCTATCATTTCTAAGAGCCAAATATGATCTTGAATTTTTATGAAAGTAACGATAAATCAGCAAAAAAAAATTGGGTCTGTATTATATATTGGTAGAAATAAGTCATAAATAATACAATTTTGTCCTTCCTGTGCAACCAATTTCTCTAGCAAAATTCCCTCTAATTAGTTCCAAAGCAGGAGCTTGTTTTATAGCTCATGGGAAAAAAATAATATCACTAAAACAATCCAAACAAAGACTCTGACCTGCTTATACACAACCTATTTTTGCTTCTTGATTTTGTTTCATAGTTATTCTTCACTTAGTTATCTATTTCCACCTCTTTCTTGTTACTCTGAGAATACCCCTATCTGATTATAATATAGTTTTGCCTTCCTTGGCATCCACATCTGTCTTGTTGAAATTCTCTATGGCAAGAACAAGGGAAAATAGCCCTCAACCTAAGATAGTAAATGAGGAATTGTAGCCATGAGCGGTTGTCATTTTAAGTCATGGCATCACATGTCTAGATTTGATATTGTGTATTTTTTTTAAGTGGTTGTTATGCATACACCATGGTTGTAATTTTCCCAATGGATGTTGTTTGCCAGAAACCAGCCAAAAAAGTTGAAAAATTTGGTCATACATAACTGACTTTAACCTTCTAAGTGTAATCCTGTGACACTGGGGCTGTCATACGGCTTCAGTTCCTAAATGTTCTAAGTTGTTTGTGACATGTTTTCCCCCCCCTGTAATAAGAAAATTGGTTTTCCAGAAAGAAATATTTGACTCTCTGGGCTTTGATTTCCTTGTTTGTTTTAAATTCCAGAGCAAAAGCTGCCAAAAGAACATTTTCATTTGATAACCTCAAAAGACTTTGCTTGTGATTCATTTCAGAGAAAGCTGCTCCTAAGAAAAAAGAGAGAGTGAACAAGTAGGCCAGGGAGATAGATTTAGGCTCATCAGACAGACTATTAAACTCTTGTCAAATCTGGCTTGTCAAAAGACTCTACTGCATCTTCATTCATTTGTTCCATGCTACTTAATGTGAACATGATTCTCACGATACTGAAGCATATTTTCTGGTTTCTCTTTTTGAAATTAATTTCTTTGCTAGAAAGCTCTACACTGACTTGTTAGAGGAAAACAGGAGCAGGTTAATAATAGCTGTCTGGTATGCAATTAATGTTTCCTATAAAGAAACATGAAATTTCCAATAGACTGAAAGAACATGGGCACTTGTTGCAGAATATATTCAACAAAGTGTTGTGTTGTGCTGTGTTTTATTTTAAAACACATAGCTAAACTTCCTTTCTTTCTAGCTCTACCTTAAAATAAGCTTCATGGGTCTTATATGCAGCTAAATATATTAGGATTATTGTGTGAGAATGCAGTTTACACATGCAGTTTACATATGGGAAAACACATTAAAATCAGTGAAACTGGAGGCATTGCATTATGACTTAAATTATTGATTTCATACAATCCAGTACAGTTAACACTAATTACATATGATAGAATCATAGGGCTGGGATAGATCTCTGAGATCTTGTAGTCTAACTCCCTGCTCAAGGCAAGAAGAGTCTTATACATCCCAGTTAATGGTTGTCCAGTCTATTTTTGAAAACCTTCAATGATGGACCTCACACAACTCCAAGAGGTAAGCTATTCCATCAACTAATCCTTCTCACTGTCATAAAAGTGTTTTTCCACTGAGACCAGTCTATCAGGGCAACCTGGTCTACCCAATTATGAGACGGCACATATTGCTTCCACTTTTGTCTTTCAGCCCAAATCCAGGGGCCTTCCCAAGCAGCCACATGTTTACCAACAAAGAAATAAAGGCAGACTAGTGTAGATATATTTCAAGCTATTTAACTCACATCAGCTAGCCATACCCTTCTGGGATTTGAACCTGAGCTACTTGCATATTAGGTAGATGTATTAACCTCTAAGCCATGGGTTCTCTTCACTTTCTCGGCTATACCAGGGGAGAGATTGTTTTTCCAGTGAGACTGGTATATCAGGGCAACCTGGTCTATCCAATTATGGTATGCAGCATACTGCTCCTGCTTGTGCCTTTCGTCATAAAACCTGTCCTTATTTCTAGGCTGGATCTCTCTTTAACAAGCTTCCATCCATCTAGGGCTTTGGCGATTAAGTTGAAACTCTCTTCTCTATGGTAGTCCCGCAAGTACTGGGGACTTTCATGTCCTGCCCCCAATCCTTCTCTCCAATGCATTAGACATATCTAGTCCCCTCAATCATTCATTGTACAATTTAGTCTCCAGATCCTTTACCATCTTTGTTGTTCTTCTCTGCACATTTTCCAGGGTCTCAACATCTTTTTTTGTATAATGGTGACCAGACCTCCAGGCAATATTTCAAGTTTGGTCTCACCAGTATGGCATAAAGCAATACTAATCTTGATCATCTTCCTCTATTGATGCAGTCCAGGATTACATTGGCTTTTTTGGCAGATGCAGCACATTGCTGATTCATACTTAAGTGGTAGTCCACAAGGACATCTAGATCTCTCCCATAGTTACTACTGGTGAGCCAAGTACCACCTATTCTTTAAATATAGGTTTGATTTTTCCTACCTAATGCAAGACTTTACTTTTCTCATCACTGAACTGCATCTTGTGTGATAGGGCCAAGTCTTTGTCAAGTTTGTCAAGGTCTTTCTTGATCTTGAGCCTATCTGCCAAACTGTTAATAGCCCCTCCCACAACTTGGTGTCATCTGTAAATAGGATGATTGTCTTTCTATGTCCTCATTTATGAAGGTGATTAAGAATATTGGGCCAAAGACAGAACCTCGAGGTACCCCACTGCAGGCTTCCCTCCGTGCAGTTCCATTGAGGACTATATGTTTGGGTGTAGTTTGTCAGTCAATTACAAATCTATGTGGTGATGATACTGTCTATTCCACATTGTTCTATTTTACCAAGAAGTAGGTTGTGTTCTATATTGTCAAATGCCTTAATGAAGCCGAAGTATATTATATCCATAGAATGTTGCTGGTTCACTAATTTAGTCACTTTATCAACAAAAGGCTTGTCTGGCATGATCTGTTTTTAGCAAACCTGTGCTGGCTTGTAGAAATGAACAAGGTTCATTTCTAAGTGCTCACAATGCTTTGCTTAATTATCTTTTTCAGGATTTCCCCTGGTGTTGATGTCAAGCTGATTGGCCTATGATTTCCTGATTCTATTTCTCCCTTTTTGTAGATTTGAACCTTATCAGCAGTAGGTATGTTGTCAGCCTTGCCAGGACTTGCCAGGGACATTTATATATTTCAGCATATGCATTCTGCCAATGATCTGTAAGTACAACATATGGACAAGTGGACATATAGTAGTCTTGCATATGAAGTACATGATGCTGAGAATTCATTGAAACAAATAATTTCTTGTGAGATGGGCAGCACTATAAACCTAATGAATAAATAATTTTTAAGGCAGAATCCATTTCCTATTTTCACAACAAAATATGAAGCTGGAATGTGATATGTCACATTGTTAACCAATAAAACAGCTAAATAGCTTTCAATAGCTACTGAATAGCTATTACCATGAGTTTTAATGTCTGAGCTAAACCAAATTAAAATATGATGTAAGTCATAGAGAACAGAACTGCACCATAAAAGTGTATATATAAAACATATGCACTTTACATGCAGTACACTCAGAATCTGAACACTAGTTAGTTGGCAGGCGTGTTTGAATTGGATCAGTTCTGATTACTTGAATGAATTAAGTTTAAAATACAATCAATCAGATGTATTTTATTTGAATATTTAAATTGATCTCAGCATGTGAGTCACTTTGAAATTGAGTCAAAAGTCTAATTTTGAGAGAACGGCCTAATTCTAATTTGACCCATTCTAATGTGACTCCATTCTAATATGACAAAAATGGTCATATTAGAATGCATTTTACCCAGATACTAGTAAAAGTTTGCTGAATTGAAGCAATGTTACAATGACTTGCATAGCTCAACAAAATAAACATCAATCATGAATGTTAACTATAAATCTGTCTTCAGCTATATCTGAGGGGAAAAGAAAGGCACTTGATATTCTCTAGATGAGTTGAGAAGTCCATTCAACCAGCTTGCATGAAAACTGAACATAACCAATACAATTTTTTTTTAAAAAGTCATAAAGGTCTTCAAAAAAAGAAAGTTTTACTTGTACTATCTAGTTACTATATTCACATATTGCCTACATCATAATCTGTTTTGTTTGGTTTTAGCTTAGCATGATGTATGTATTTATCAAGCCATGACCAATTCAACAAATTGTGGTTAAGTCTTTTCATGGATATGAATAACTTCCCTCCTTTTAAAAAATGTTATTGTATACTGACTTAAAATAATTTTAAACACTACATTTAGAAGAATCTATGTAGGCTTTCAAGTCTTGCCCTTGTCCTGTACAGAATAAAGCATCTACAAGAGGTAACTGTCTAGCTTTTGCATAAACATAATGTCAGGCCTGCAGCCATCTTTTCTTTTGGATCTTTGGCCTGCCACACTTTCTATTATTCTACTATGCATTTTCTATTGTGGGAAAATGGGAGGGGGGATTGTAGGAGTGAGATGCATTGTAGCCATAACAAAATTCTTTTTAGAAAGCTAAGGTCATCCTTTGTTTTTGTACCTCTGCACCTACCGGAACTGAATGGGTGGAACTGCCAGCATGGCAGTGGAAGATTGGACCATGTGATGGACTGATGGGTGTGGGGGAAAGATCTTGAACTTTCAACTAAGTGGGGAAAACCGGGAAACTTTCAGATTTGTGTTTTCCCAGATGTGCCAAAATGGCTCTCTCAATAAATTGGAACTTTGAACAATACTTTGCCTTGAACTCTGATTTACTTTTGGATGCTATTTGGAACCCTGACACATAAATTGTGAACATTCTATTTCTTTGAGTAATTGATCCCACAGTCAAATACTCTTCCTGTTACAAATTATTTTTTAACTACTAGAATATGCCTTCTGTAACATATGTCCATCCTTCCATGTCCTTCACCCAGGAAAGATAAACATGAGGTCTTGAACTTCTATTATTACAAGAGTTTGAAGAGTGCATTCATCTTCCCTCTTTGTTTTTTCCAACATTTCCAAACATTTCCAATGCCTTCTTTCTCTCTTCATTAGATTTAGTTTCTAATTCCCTAATAATCCTTTTTGTCCTTCTCTGAACCTGTTTGCATTTCTCTGACTCCTTCTTAAAACATTTTGCTCAGAACACAATAATTGGAATAGAATTTGACTAATGTGAAATTAGGTGGAGCTATTAAATCTCCTTACTTGGAAACTATTTTTCTATTGATGTAGCCAAAAATGATTTCTCTTCCTTCTCCTACATTACTACTGCTACTATTACTACTTCATCTTCCTCCCCCTCTTCTTTCTCCATCATCCTGATGACTCATATTAATTTTGCTTCCGGTTTACATAATTAGTCTGCATGTTTATTCTACTTAATCTGATTTCCTGAAATAGGGCAGGATATCAAAGATTTATCAAATCAAGGCAGTACAAGGGTGCAACCCAAAAACAGCAAATGGTTTGAACAAAGTGATTGCTCCATCAATCTCCATCTATCTTGCCAACTTGCCAACCATTAGCATTAGATATATGGACTATAACCCTAATGGAGATACTCTGTCTGCAAATAACCCGAGACAGCATTCAATTAGGAAATAGACCAAATAAAAGAGGAGGTGGAGTTGCACTATATATAAGCAATAACTACATCTCTACATAAATAAAGCACAACGATGATGAGAACTATCTTGAATGCATTTGGGTCAATATTAAAGGTTAGGGGGGAAATGACATTGCCATAGCTCTATACTACAGGCCACCCAACCAAGAAGAGGAAGTAGATAACTTTTTGCTAGTCAGCTAACTAAGGTATGTAGGAAGCAAACCACAATAGTGATGGGGGATTTTAACTACCCTGACACCAACTGGGAAACAAACTCTGCACCAAGTGGAAGATCCAACAGGTTTCTAATGAACTTAGCAGACAACTTTGTTTCCCAAAAGGTAGAGAAGGGAACAAGGGGATCGGCCATATGAGACTTAATTCTCAGTAACAGAGAGGAAATGATTGAAGATGTTGAAGCCACAGGAACCCTGGGGGCAAGTGACCATGCAATATTGGAATTCAACATTATTCAAACACAAGTAGTAGAACAAAGTCAAACTAGAGTCTTGAGGACTTTAAGAGAACTAATTTCAATAAACTTAGAGACAGCTTTGGAAGAATTCCATGGATGAGAATCGTCAAGGGGAAAACAACTCAAGAAACTTGGGAAAATTTGAAAAATTAGATTACAAAAACCCAGTCTAGTACAATACCAATGAAGAAGAAAAAAGCAGCTCCCAAAAGAAACCAGCATGGCTCCATAAAGAACTCTCTGACAAATTGAAAGACAGAAAAGGTAAGTATAAAAAGTGGAAGGGGGGCACATAACTAAGGCAAAATATCAGCAAATAGCCCAAGCCTGTAAAGATGAAATGAGGAAAGCTAAGGCTCACAGTGAAGAAAGGTTTGCCAAAAAAGTAAAAAATAACAACAACAAAAAGTTTCTTCCAACATGTTAAAAACAAGAAAAAAGTTAAGGAAACAATTGGCCCATTGCTGGGAGAAAGTGGCAAGAAGGTGACAAACAACATGGAGAAAGCAGAACTATTTAACTCATTTTTTGCAACTGTCTTTACACAAAGGGATAAAACAGCCCAACCTATCAAAATCAGCACCACAAAAATCAGATTAGGAACACAAGTTAAAATAGGGAAGAAAATGGTAAGTGAGCACCAGTCTACCCTAGACGAGTTCAAATCACCAGACCGGATGGATCACACCCCAGGGTTCTGAAGGAACTGGCAGATGAGATCTCAGAGCCACTGAACTATATCTTTCAGAGATCCTGGAGCACTGGGGAACTGCCCAGAGGTCTGGAAAAGAACTGATATGGTTCCCATCTTCAAAAAATGAAAAAAAAAATAGATCCAGGAAACTACAGACCTATCAGCCTGACCTCAATGCCAGGAAAGATTCTGGAAAAGATAATCAAGCAACAAATTAGGGAGCACCTAGAAGTAAACAAAGCAATAGCCAAAAGCCAACAAAATATATCATGCCAGACTAATTTTATTGCATTCTTTGACAAAGTGACAAAATTAGTGGACTAGAGGAATGCCATCGATATAGTTTACTTGGACTTTAATAAGGCATTTGATAAGGTACTACTAGATAAAGTAGAAGAATGTGGGTTAGACAGGATCACCACCAGATGGATTCATAACTGGCTGACCAACCTCACTCAACATGTAGTCCTCAATGAAACTGCATCTACATGGAGGGAAGTATGCAGTGGAGTACCCCAAAGCTCTGTTTTATGCCCAGTACTCTTCAACATCTTCATCAATGATTTGGATGAAGGAATAAATGGGGAACTCATCAAATTTGCAGATGACACCAAGCTGACAGGAACACTCCAGAAGTTAGGCTTAAGATACAGAAGGATCTTGACAAACTTGAACATTGGGCACTATCTAATAAAATGAAATTCAATAGTGAAAAGAGTAAGGTTCTGCATTTAGGCAAGAAAAACAAAATGCACAGGTACAGTATAGGTGGTACCTTGCTCAACAGTAGTAACTGTGAGAGGGATCTTGGACTCCTAGTGGATAACAATTTAAATATGAGTCAGCGGTGTGCAGCAGCTGCCAAAAAAGCCAACACAATTCTAGGCTATATAAACAGAAGGATAGGATCAAGATCACGTTAACTGTTATAATGCCTTGGTAAGGCCACACTTGGAATACTGCATTCAGTTTTGGTCGCCATGATGTAGAAAAGATTGGAGACTCTAGAAAGAGTACAGAGAAGAGCAACAAAGATGATTAGGGGACTGGAGACTAAAACATATGAAGAACGGTTGCAGGAACTGGGTACGTCTAGTTTAATGAAAAGAAGGACTAGGGGAGACATGATAGCAGTGTTCCAATATCTCAGGGGTTGCCACAAAGAAGAGGGAGTCAACCTATTCTCCAAAGCACCTGAGGGTAGAACAAGAAGCAATGGGTGGAAAATAATCAAGGAGAGAAGCAACTTAGAACTGAGGAGAAATTTCCTGACAGTTAGAACAATTAATCAGTGGAACAGCTTGCCTCCAGTAGTTGTGAATGCCCCAACACTGGAAGTCTTTAAGAAGATGTTGGATAGCCATTTGTCTGAAATGGTATAAGGTTTCTTGCCTAGGCAGGGGGTTGGACTAGAAGACCTCCAAGGTCCCTTCCAACTCTGCTATTGTATTGTATTATTTTTTATTAAGTTTATTTTTATTTTTCAAAACAGACACAACACAAAAATCTTCTTTCTTTACATACTGTAGAAAGTGTATCAGTTGGTTCATGTGTTTCTTTCACATTCACATTAATTCATATTAATTATATTATTTTAAATCAAATTTATTGTACATATTACCATCATCCTACCACCATTCTCCTTTGACTATAATTGTTTAAATGTCCTTCATCATAAAACATACCAAAACTCAAGACATAACCACATACTGACATCTCATTTGCTATTTCCAGTATCCCAATAACACTATTCCTTATAGCCTATTCTTGCTAAACATCAATAACATTTAGTTACAAAGGTTTCTAATCTTCCTTTCCAAATCACTGTTTACAATTTACATCCAATTTCACCATGTTGTACCCATACCTATATATACATTGTTATATTATCTCTCCTTTATTTGACTATATCCATTATCATAATTTAGTTCTTTTTTATTAATCTTTATATGTAACCAAACCATTTCTCATCTTCCTTTCATAGGTACCATTCAATATTCATATCCAATTACTACTTGTTATACCAATACAAATGTATACATTATTATCATTTTCAATTGTTTATTTAACCATATCTATTGTCACTAAATTTCACTAAGTCCAACTAGTTTTAAATTAAACACTTTCATCTATTAGCCTGTGTCTTTCCAGTAGCGAAACAGTCTCATGTTTTCTGCCATTTGTAGTAGTTCCCTAATCATCTCCTTAATCAAGTTTGTATGGACTCTTCTTTGCAACTCATTGTTTATTAATTCCCTCATGTAATTTCGATGCCCTTCTTCTTTTTCCTTAATCAGCTTGTCTTTAATTGTCAGTGTTGTTATTGATGGTGTTACTAATAAAATTTCTCCCTTTAAGTCTGTAAGTTCTTTTACTTTTTCTTCTTCTATGTCTTGCCATCTAGGGTAGGGTTCCCATCCATCTAGTTTCCCTTTCCATATTCCACTTTTTCCATTTCCAGACAAAAACCATTCACCATAGATGTCAGCAGATTTGATTTCTTTGTAGTCATTTTTCTCTTTATTGCTTGGGACTCTACCCTCTATTTTTCCCATTTGATAAGCATCTCCATCCTTTTCATCATATTTTTCTGTTAGGTGCTCTAATTTTTCAAACATTTTCTCAAATGTATTTTATAGTTTCTGTATTGCAAACATTATCTCTTGCAAGCTGACAGTTTCTCTCTGTTGTTGGAAATAAGCCATTGTTTCCAGCTGTATTGTATTATTATAGGTTTGTTGGTTCAGAAATCAACTAAAAATGAAACAATAGCAGTGTATTAAATTTGTAGTAAGCCACTATTTTCTAACCTCTTTAATTTGAAGGTGCTAATATCTTGGTTTACTTTTTAGCAAAAGGAATCTAATTACATAAATAAGGAATGAAGAAAAACTATTAAAATGGGAAAGGCATGGTATTACAGTACAATTACATCTCGTGTTTGTATATAGCCTACTATTTTATTTCTTTGAATTATTTTGAAAATAGATATCAAGCATTGCTGATCTCACCTCTATTACTGTGTAGTAATAAGAAGTAAATGGGGTTTTGAAGTCTACAGGAGAATATAATATTGCTTTCTCCTATGTATTATAAAGTACAGAAATCCAATAATGGCCCTGGACTGTTAACCATTATTCTTTTGAACTTTCAGTTAGCACTGCATTAAAATTGGAAAAGGCATCATTTCTTGCATTCTAGGGCTTAATTTGCATTTGCATTAAACTTTCAGTATATTGGATTATACCACTGTAAGTAATAAAAAAATAATCATTGAGTGTCACTTTTGAGCACAAAATAAATTGTTCTTGAATAGAATACTTTTTTAGCATTTCAAGAAATATGAATGATATTATAGGATTGTGGAAATATTGAAGTGGCAAATTCTGCCTGAGTGAACGTTAACAGTTTTTGTTAACATAAATTATTTCTTTTTAAAATACAGCCAAAGGCAGAAGAAAATTAAATCATTACTCAGACAATAATACAGTCAACATTGCACTTATTTGGGGGATGACTTTTTTTAAAGGAAGGATATGAAGAAACTCATATATAGAACTGTAATCAAACTATTATTTTCAAAGAATATAAGTCTGTATTCTGAGACAAGATGCTCCTTCCCTAAATGTAGAATTGCAGTCTGTGCCTTCACCCTACCACCTTGAAGGAATGGTTTCCTTTTTAGGCATCTGCTGATAAAGCTTGATCTAACAAACGATATGAATCACTTTGATAAATGCAACATCACTTTAAAACATAACTCAAGATTAAGATATCAGGATACCTATAATGGAAATTCTAATAAAACTGAGTAGCAGAATAACAGAGATGGAAGGGACCTTGGACCTTGGTCTTCTAATCCAACTCCCTGCTCAAGCAGAAAATCCTATACCATTCCAAATTGATGCTGTCTAATCTCTTCTTAAAAACCTCCAGTGTTGTATCATTCACAACTTCTGGAGGCAAATCATTCCACTGATTAATTGTTCTATCAGGAAAGTTACTACTCTCCTTGATTAGTTTCCATCCATTGCTTCTTGTCCTGCCTTCAGGTGCTTTGGAGAATTGGCTGACCTCATCTTCTTTCTGACAGTCTCTTATATATTAGAACATTGTTATCATGTCACCTGTAGTCCAAAAGAACTGAGAGTGTATTTTGGTCTTTAGCTGTATATAGCCAATTAATGCTAAATCATATGAAAAGCAACTGTTGAAAGCTTTGCTTAAGGTGTTCTGCCACCAATGGCTTTAATAGGGGCATGGAGCCTTGGGCACATCTTCTCCAAATCCATTTCTTCTCTCCTTTCATAAAGAGCAGCTTTTCCTAATGTACTTTCTTGCCAGGAAGAAGTCTAGATTTGAGACAATGATGGTCTATCAGATTGAACAGCCACCAGGCTGATGAAGCAGCTCTTTCAGAAACGGTTAAAGCCTTGATCCAAAATTTAAAAAGTGTCCTGGAATTTATTGACATTAAACACCAGCAAGACTCAGTTAGCTTGCAATTAAAGGCCCAGCATACTGTAATGAATTCAATTCCAGTCATTGCAGGGGAACAATACAATGCTTATTTAAAGGTAAGCTGGAACTTTTACATCCATAGATTTTTTTCCCCACTCTTCAACAGCTTGCAGCAAAATGATTGTGCCCATGCCAAGGTAAAATACAGCAGCTATTAATACTTACTTTTCAGTATTAGAAAACCTTCCATCAAATTATGTGTAGCAAGCTCTTTTTTTTTACTATTAACTTCTTTCTTGCCCAGATCCATATACTTTTAATAGCTGATGTTTGTTTTAAAAGATTAGACACACATTTTATGGGTACTATGAAGTTGGAAAAGTACTTGGAACTTAAAACAGCTCTCTCTCTCTGTGTCTCTGTCTCTGTCTCTGTCTCTGTCTCTGTCTCTCTCTCTCTCTCTCTCTCTCTCTCTCTCTCACACACACACACACACACACACATTCTCTCCCTCTCTCTTCCTCCCCCCCTCCCCCCTCTCTATTCGTGTGTGTGTGAGAGAGGGGGGGGAGAGACTTGAAATTCTATGTAGTTTATGGATGAGGAAGAACAGAGCATCAATGAGTTACAGGAAAGTAAAATGTAGCTTTGGGGAAATACATGGAAGTAATTATGTAGGCTGAATGCAGTGTGATGTTTAAAATAAAATTGGAGCAGTCTCTTTCTCTTATTTTAAAATGCAGTTAAAAACAGTAATTTTGGAGAAATCCTTCAGGGAGGATGTGTGATTGAAGAGGTAGTAATTAATGAATCAGTGGAATGAGGAATCAGGAAAGCTATTGGATTTTATCTGGATTGATAGTTATGGTTTTTTTGTGTATTATGTTGTGAACCACTTAGAATGATTAAATAAAGTGGCATACAAATATATACATCTATATATTGGTAGAGAATATTTAGGGATGATTGTATTAATACATTTTTAAAGTACCATTTGAAGACATTTTAGTGCAGTTTCCCCCTTGGTTCTTTCTCAGTTTCCAAAGAATATTTCATAATGTTTTGATACTACTTGTTAAATTACATTTTAAATATGGACCATTTGAATACTTTTTTTGGTAAACTTGAACTGCTATTCTATGGAAAAGTTTTTATATAAGTATTGCTAGGTGAGTATTATTTCTCAACCTTATATAAAATTTGTCATATAATGCTAGCTTTCATGAGATTTTTATATACCTGTGTTTGAAAGGCAAATAAATATTTTAGTCTCAGATCCATCTACTGTAATTATCTTTCAATATTACTTTTGAACACGTACACCACATTCAGAAGACCATTGTTTGAATGTGTATTTCTTAGAAGTATTACAGTTTGAGTTGATACGGAGACACAAAATCTAACAATTTGAGAATTTCTGTGAAGTATTTACCATTTTATTCTGAGTTTATTTTAAAAGTTTTATTAGATCTCCTCATCTTTGTAAATATAACAATTGTTAGTTTCATTCTCTAGTGACAAGGTTTGAAAGTTGAGCGAGAATGAATTCTTCCAAGAACTGTGAGTATAGCTGTATGAGAGTTGTAATCTGCCAGTAAAGTTGGAAGGGACCTTGGAAGTCTTCTAGTCCAACCTCCTGCTCAAGCAGGAGATCCTATACAATTTCAGATAAATGATTGTCCAGTCTCTTTTTGAAAGCCTCCAGTGATGGACTACCCACAATTTCTGAAGGCAAGTTGTTTCATTGGCTCATTGCTCTCACCATGAGGAAATTTCTGCTTAGTTTTAGGTTGCTTCTTTCTTTGGTTAGGTTCTATCCATTGTTTCTTGTCTTGCCTTTTGGTGCTTTGGAAAATTGTTTGTCACCCTTGTCTTTGTAGGAGACCCTCAAATATTAGAACACTGCTATCATGTCTCCTCTATTCATTCTTTTCATTAAGCTAGACATTCCCTCATCTAGATTGCTTTTGAAGATATTGAAGAGTATTCAGCCCAAAATGGAACCTTGGGGTACCCCACTGCTTACATCTACCCATGTAGATATACTTCCATTGCGGACTACATGTTGAATACAATCTGTATTGCATATTGCATAATCCATATTGTGGTGGTGATGTCAACTAATTTAGTGCATGATGCCAGCAGGAATGTACTGCACAACCCATGGAACTAGTTCCTCCTGCCCCAGTTTTTGTTTTCTCAGAGAACGATGAAGGAAGGGTCTTCATACTATTTGAAGACATTTGTAGGAATAGAGGTGTATTTGTAGGCATGTGTAGATGTACGCATGGTCATACACACATACATGTACACATATATACACATATGCATGCATGCATGCGTGCATGCACAGACACATACACACAGTTTCATAGTCCAAAACAAAGCAGCTTTGTTAGTTAAATGAAGAAAAAGAATAGTCTTGCTAGTTTGCTAGCTTACTTGATGTAATGTGGTCTAAAGATTTCACAAAACTTACTTGAATGAGTCCATTATGCAAAGAAGCTTCCTATCTCCTACCTCCCACTGTTTCCAGGACTGACTGTTTTGCTAGAAATTCTCTGGGGATGGGAAAGGGATGTTGATTGTCTCAACAATTTCTGTGTTCAGTTATTTTCTAACAAGAGGAAGACCAATGACATGCAGCTCTATCTGAAGGACATACAACTCTATCTCTATGTGTGACTATAATATGGAAATAATTTATCCTGTCTTTAGGGGTCTTTCAGTTGGTTGTAGGCAAGGCGGGCAATGGTGTAGCACAGATCTGCATCTTGCGTCTCATCCTTTCTTCAACCAATGATATTTTATATTCTTATATCTCATAAAAGTCCCATTATGGAAGTGGTTATTTCTCCAGACTGGCAAAGGAATAAATATTTTGTTCAGAATCACTGTTAGATGTTCTGTGAATTTTTGTGATTTCTCTATTGATTTGGGAAAGTTTATGGAGGAAGGGACCCATGTTTCCCATTCTAAGATAAATGTAATGCTATACTTTAAACCCTATCAATAGCTGTCAATGATTTCTGTCCTTAGTGGTTATTTGGAGAAGCTCTACTAAGCTCACTGTCCATTTAAGCTGTATAAAGATTCAGAAAGGAAAAGATGATTTAGAATACGCCTGGATGTTCACATCACACCTGTTAGAATTCTTTAAAGAAACTGTGTCTCTTATTTACAGCAACAATCAATGTAATCTCAGGAAAAGTATACATTTGTCTTAAAAAATCTCCAGCAGATAGCCTGCCTTTTTTTAAACACAGATCTCTGCATTGCCTTTCTCTCTCTTTTTTTTTTCATTCATTCCAAATGGTCTAGGGGGGAAATAGCATATTGAAGTGAATGAAGTTAGGGGAAAAAAGATTCCAAGAGCTGAAAGAATTTATGTTGGATTAGTGCTTTTTAAAAAAATCTCTATTCATGACTTCATTAATAGAGTGCAGTATAGTATATCAAGGCAAGGTTAAATTAGATTGGGAGGAGATGAAAATTGTTGAGAGAATAGGATAAAAAATGATTTCATAAAGCAAAGGGCAACGAGATAGCCAAAAATGTACTCAGCAAAATCAAATATCAAAAGGTTGAAATATTCCCAGAGGTATGCTCATGTTTAACCTTCTAACTTGATTTTTTTTTTCTTTTTGTTTGGAAATTTTCTTTTTCACCTTCTGCACATTTTCTTTGAATCTTCCTGCTACTTAGGGCTTATCCTTAATGTCCCTTTCGCTGAAGTAAGAACATGCTTCAGTAATCATTTTTATATGATGTAATAAAGATGGCATATTCTTGCTATAGTTAGAGGCATGCCCTAATGACATTGCCTTCATCTCATCGCCAGCCCACAGCCGATGCTGCTTAAAGCTGATTTTAGCCATTCCTGTTTTATGTTTATATATATAAACATAAACAACACACACACAACAATGAATACACCCAACAATAAAAAACACACAAAAAAAGAAAAAAAAACACGAAAAGAAAAAAAAAACCATCATCACATACAGCATGTCCGTTTGGTTACAGGTGTTTTAACATCCATATTCTTGAATAATATTTACCATCTCAGACTTTTCATCTAGTATAACTAAATACCTCACTTTCATTCTACAATATATATTCAGTTACCATTAATATTATTTTTTCCCAGAAAATATGCTTATATTCATTACTATCCTTGTACGTCGTACTTTCAAACAGAGGTCTTATTCCTTTTTTTTTCAACAAATATTCTAAATAGTCACTACATATATATACCAATTTTCAATTATTCCCTTATTAAAATTATTTATCAACAAGATATCATTATAATACGTTCTCAACATTATACATTATATCACCAGTCCTCTGTTAAGTATACATAAAATCATTATTATCCTTATACTTCTTAAAGCAAAATGTTCTAAAATATTCAATTCATAGATATATTAATTTTTCATTGTATCATTGTTAATTTATTTCACAGCATAATTGTGTTATCGTTTAACTTCTTCAATTAAAGCATGAGTAAATCATTTTTCATTTCCAAGTTTTTTCCTCTAGCCACTGATAAAACAAGTCCCATGTCTTATAAAATTGCTTGTCCTCTTGTTCTCTAATTTCAAGTGTCAATTTACTCATTTCAGCACAGTCCATTATTTTTCGGATAACTTCTTTCTGTTTTGGTATTGTTTCATTTTTCCAGTTTTTTGCAAATACGATTCTGGCTGCTGTTAACACAGTTTAGATTTCTGGTATGATCCCCAATAAAAAGACCTCTGGTTTAAAGTCTATTTGTTTGTGTCATTTTCTCCTCACATGTGGATTTTAGTCCAGTATCTTTTAGCTTCAATGCAAGTCCACCACATGTGGTAATATGAGCCCGTATCTGATGACATTTCCAACACTTTTCTGATTTATTCTTTGACATTCATGCAATTCTGGTTGGGGTAGATGCCACCTGTAAAACATCTTATACAAGTTTTCTCTATATGCATTGTCATTTTATAATTTTGAGACCACAGTTTCTGCCATTTCTCTAAGTCAATCCCATACCTAAAATTTCCCCTAAGCTATCATAGTTTCTTTAACTTGTTCTTCTTGTAATTTAACCTCCAATAGATATCCATATAGTTTTTTAATTACTTTTTCATCAGTACCTGTTAAAATTTTGTCTAACTCGTCATTTTATTGTGAATACCTTTGGATTTTCTATCTTCATTATATCTGGATTGTATCTGTACATATGAATACCAGTTCATTTCTATCCCTTCTTGTTTCAACTTTTGGATAGATTTGAGTTCACCCTCTGCATTCAATAATTCAACATATCTAACTGTTTGTTCCTTTTTATATATTATTGGATATGAAAATGCTTCAATTGTTGATATCCAGACTGGAATTTTTAAGTAGTGTAATCTTTTTACCTTTTCCCCGTTTGATAACAACGCCTCCCTTATATAATGTCTTCTAAAATAACCATGTGCTTTAGTTCCCTTATACCATAAGAAAGCATGCCATCCCAACAGTAAATCATGACCTTCTACATTCAATAATCTAGAGTTTTTTAATGATATCCACTCCTAGCCATTCCTGTTTTAAAATAGTGTTTTTCCACTTTTTTCTCAGTTCTCAGTGATAAAGACTCACAACTATCAAGCCACAGCTTCAGGGTCTCTCTTTAGCAAGAAAAAAACTCCCTTGTCTCCAGTCCACCAGAGACTGTGAGAAAAAGACTCTGTCTTAAGATACATAAATGTGTTAGTTCTGAACTGAAAAAACTTCACTTAGTATTGTTTCATTTTTACTGTCATGATAATTGTGCTAAAGAGAACCCTGCAACATTTACATTGGAGGGGAAAGCACTTTTAGTTCAGGTGGCCTGATGTTCTCCAGATACAATTTTTGCCAATGACATGATCTAGTTGGTGATCCAGTTATGGCTGGGATCTGTCCACTCCTTTTGGCCACATTAATCTTCTGTGGGCTTTTCTCCTTTGATTTCTGCCCATTATATATATAAAAAAACTTGACTTTGACTGCAAGAGATAGCAGATCCTTAACTCCTGCAGAATATTTGGATGTGTAATACCTAGTGATACTTTTGAAAGTGTTTGTCTATTTTATTCCTTATATGCCCAAGTTTAAGTGCACTAGACCTGTTTTTGGAAAACAAAAACCTGTTTTTGTTTTTGGCTTTAGCAGGCTGTTGTTGTTTTTTTGAAAAATAATAGTTCTGTGTTTAAAAGCAGGATCAATGTTCTTTGAGACTGCACTGGTTCTGTGCTGCACAGGACGATAATTTAAACCAGGAAAGAGAACTGAGTGTCTGTAAGGACTTGCCTTGGCTACGTTCTCAGGAAAGCATGACTCTTGAAACAATTTGCATTTTAAAAGGAACTTTTACTGAGCGAAATGATTGCAGAGAAGTCAGGCGAAGTCTGAAAATCCCCATTCAAAGCACTAAGCTAATTTCCCCAGTTCAACCCTCACCCAGTACCCTATGTCCACAATTAGGTAATACGATGCCGCAAATGTCAGCGTTCCAAGTATCATGTAGAATTAAATCAGAGTCCAAGGCAAAACAATCCTTAAAGTTCCAATTTAATAAAACAGACATCTTAGCACAATTCTACTCCTTTTATTCCCCCTCCCAACTACTACACTAATGAAACAGCATAATGAAGTAAGAAGAGTGTGGCAGGCCACAGATCCTAAAGGGATATAACTGTAAGCCTGACAGCAAAGCTGTTATGAGAACTCCGAGACAGGATGATGATAACAGGTCGCCCTCAGGGTGCCATGGCCTTTGGTAACAAGCTGGACCCGGGGAGGCATCCTGATGGCCGACTCCTCTCCCTTAATTCCCCAAGGAGTTACAGCAAAAGCGAAAGCATTCAAAGCATTCATCCCCCAAGAAGCATCCCCTCCCCTTCAGAATGTCCAGTAGGAACCTGACATACTGCCCCCAGAAGAAACAGATCTGCACCCGGAGGAAAAAAATAATAAATGAGGAAAAAGAAAAAATTGTTACGGTCATTTTGACTTATCGGGGTATTGATTGTGGAACCATTTAACCAACCTAGGGACCTTAACATGCCACTTGTCTACCTATTCGTTCTGGGCCTCAGGAACTTGGTTGATCTCTACTTCTTTGGCTAGCAAGCATCAGTCATGGAGATGAGCTTGGGCCTCTCTCGCGATACAAGTGGTGTACAGGTTGTCATTTGGCCCGTCTTTGAAGCAGCTCACTAGGATGTCTTCTGGCTAGTCAAGACTACAAGCTAGATCTTGAAATTTGTCAGTGTACTCAGCCACCAGCCAGCACCCTTGCTGCATGATTTTCTCGGGCTCTGAAGTCTGCCAGGGACTCTTCAAATCACTGTCTTAGGGCCATCATGAATATGTTGAATTTTCTTAACCCAGGTGGTGCAGTGTCGGGTGCAGTAGTCAAAACAACGAAGAAACACAGGATGGTATCACAGTCTGCAGGGCCTCTTCAGCTGACTGTTATCTGCAGTTCAGCGGTTCTAATCTCACTGGCACAAGGTTGACTCAGCTTCCATCCTTCTGAGTGGGTGAAATGAGGACCCAGACTATGGGGGCAATATGCTGACTCTGTAAACTGCTTAGAGAGGGCTGAAAGCCCTATGAAGCGGTATATAAGTCTAACTGCTATTGCTATTGCTAACTCAGGAGCATTCACGGTGTTGAGGGTCACCATCCACCTGGCCACAGTCCCCTCCAACACCTTCAGTAGGGATCTCATGGTCCTACTTCTGCATGTAGGTAAGAATGTGGGCCAAGAAAAATGCTAGTTGTTGAGGGTCTCCATTAAACTTTACACTGGGGGGGTCTTCTCTCTTCAAGGAGCTGCCCTATCACCTGGTCTCTGGACATTTACTCCCCTTGCTCCCCCCATGTTGGGTTCCTTCAGCTCCCATCTCCATCCTCTGGTCTGATTGATGGCCGTCATCTCCAAACATACAGGCTAAAGCATCTCATGCCTTCAGACTCTGGAAGTTATCCATTTCATGGCTTGTTTTATAGAAAGTGGGCATGGTCATGTTTGTGCCTCCGCTCGTCTTTCCCTCTCCATCAATGACTGTCTCAGGTGAGGGTGACTCTCTTTGTTCATCCCAGTCACCTTCTTTCCAATGCATATGGACCACCTAGGCTTAGATGAGTCCCCCAGGCTTACAACTTTCTCCTTCAGCAGAGTTTGCTCCTAGATATGTCTTGGTAGAGGCTTCCCCCAAACATTCAGGCTTCTTCTGATCACTGCTTTGAGTAGGACTCATTTGCATGATCCCCATGGTAGGACAGATGCCTCTCTGGGTTGACTTTTTGCAGACTTGCCTAATGTAAGGAGTGCCTCAGCTATCTTCTCAGAAAAGTATGACTCTTAAAACAATTTGCATTTCAAAAGGAACTTTTACTGAGAGACATTGATTGCAGAGAAGTCAGGTGGAGTCTGAAAATTCCCGCATGAAGCGTTAAGCTAATTTCCCCTGTTCAACCCCCACCAAGTATCCCATGTCCACAATTAACCAATATAATGCCACAAAGGTGTTATGAGAACTCAAGGCGGGGGATGATAACACTCATCCTTGGGATGCCACGGCCATGAGTTACAGGCTGGAACCGGCTGGGAGAGAAGGCTCACTACTCCCCTCTAATTCCCCAATTAGTTACAGCAAAGCGAAACATTCAAAGCATTCATCTTCCAAGAACTTTCTCCTCCCCCTTCAGAATATCAGTATTATGATAGGAACCTGACAGTGCCTTATTGATTCTTCCACCAATTAATGCATTACAGATTTATGCAGATTTTTCCTGACAAGGGATTTCAGGTGGTAATATCTCTCATTGGTTTTGTGGTTGGACTGATGGAGAATACAATTTTGCTGATATCACAGGCTGTTTCTAGGTGTTGCTAGAATCTTCTTCAATTCTTAATTGAACTGAAAAAAACTTTGTGGATGAGAAGTAAAAACATGTTCAAGAAAAAGAAAAGAAAGTCCAATTGCCTTTTTTCAAAAAAAGCACCTTTGGGACAACTGGATAACCTCTATGGAAACAACAACAACAAAAAAAAAAAACAAATCCCACTTGTGGCTCAGATGTTTATTGGTCAGGTAGATGTTTCCTTCAAGAACCATGAACTCCTAAGCAGCTTCAGAGAAAACAATATCAATTGAGAGATTGCCAGTATCAATCACCAGAGTCACTGGGAGTTGGGCAACACATACATTTAACAAGTTATATAGTTGGCCATATAGTCAGCCATGGCATTTTTGTTTACCTGTCAAGTTCTTTCCAAGGCCCGGTATAAGGAAATGTTGTTGATGGGATTAAAGGTATCATCACAGGATATAAGCTGTTTCAAGTAAACCTGCCTTTTGTGAATGACTGATGATATCTTGTCAATGCTGATGGGGTACAGGTGATTCCCAGATGTTTTGTGATTGTACCCAAGGCACCTATTACTACTGGTACTACATTTTATTTCTTCTGCTACAGTCATTTATATCTTTTTCCAGTCTTTATATTTTGTGATTTTCCCCCAGTTTCTTTTCTATTCTTCTGTATCCAGGTATGGCAATGTCAGAAGACTGTAAAGCACTGTGAAGTAGTATATAAGACTAAGTACTATTGTTTTCCCAACATTTTTGTCTTTCTTATCAACACTTGTCATGCCTGGGATGTTATGGGGCAGATATTAGTCTGTTAAAGTCCAGACCACTTTAGCTTCTGTTACTTTGTCTGTTTTGTGGTCCCACCAATGCTTGCTTGCAGACAAGTGATACTTCTTGCAATCTCCGATGCACTATTGTTGCTGCTTTGTGATGCCATTGTTTGTAGTCAGTCTGTGCATCAACTTGCAGCAGCTAACTAGGTTGTCCACAATTCCTTCAGCTTCTTTCTATTGATAGTTATTTAATTATTTATTATTATTGTGGAACTCCACTGTCTTTCAGTCACAGCATTGAACAGTTAGCCAAGGAGGCCAGGAGAGGAACAGCCATTCCACTTCTTCTCTAGAGGCCAACCTCAGACACAGGATCTCATGTGAAATGATCCAAGGAACAGTGTGGAAGAATCTCCCTGAAGATACAGTAAGAGCCATTCTCCCAGCCCTGCCTTGGTATCCCAGCTGGTGCTACACTTGAAACCAAACTCAAGTGGGCACATTCCAAGGATCCCCCATTCCTCCATTCCCATCTAATACAGTACATACCAGGTCTGCCCCTTTATAGATGAGGACAACCTTATTGCAGGCTGACCTGGTTGTGCACTTAATTTCTTTTTTTAGGTTTTTGTATATATATTTTGCTCTCCAGTTTCCTTTGCATTTCTTGTGAATGTTAGACTTTTTCACCATGTGGGAGGTTATATTTACTGCATAAGAGAGAACTATTTGTCAAATGTCATGCTGAAGGTGAATTTCACTTGTAATTGAAAGTTGCTGTTGAAAATATATGTCCCAAGTGTAGGGCTCTTGCAAGTGTGACAAACGAATCTTTCCAGATCGGTAATCTGCCAGACCAAAGCCCTGAGATGTAGTGTTAGCAATGGTACTTTTTCCTTCCTAACTATGGATAGCTATGGATAACCATAAGAGAAAACAACACACTTTAATCCACCTATGGGTCCCTTCATTTTTGAATAAGCAAAAAAAAAATGTTGAATAATTTGTTCAGTTAAAACATGCATAGGTAAATGTAATTTCCCCTATGCTCTGAATGTCCATTTCCAGAGATGGTGCACGCAAGTCTAATAACTTACTGTCTTGATGTTGGCTCATAAGGATAAAGTATATATCTTCTCATATAGGATCCCCATCCCGTCCATCCAAAATGTTTGAGATGGAAAAATTCCAGATTAATTGTCACAAGTGGCGTCAATATCTGTTGATGGTCAGGATTTAATAGTGCCTTTGACTAACATGGTGCTTCCCAAAATGTAGGTTGAACACATGTTTGGGGCACACTTCCATCTGGTTTTAATTTAGGATTGATTGGAAGTGAAATCATTGTTGGGAGGCTTAGAGTCTTCCCATATCATAGTCAGATAATTTGCTGAAAAGAACTACTATGTAAGAACATTTTGGAATACAACTAGTTCTCAACTTAGAACAGTTCATTTAGTGACCATTCAAAGTTACAATGGCCCTGAAAATGGGACATGCCCATTTTTCACAGTTATGACCTTGCAGCATTAAGGTTATGACCTTTGCAGCAAGTCATATGATCAACATTCAGATCCGAGGTGGCGCAGTGGTTAAATGCAGCACTGCAGGCTACTTCAGCTGACGCAGTTCAGCAGTTCGGCTGTTCAAATTCTCACCGCTCAGGGTTGACTCAGCCTTCCTCCTTCCAAGGTGGGTAAATGAGGACCCAGAATGTTGGGGGCAATATGCTGACTCTGTAAACCGCTTAGAGGGGTTGAAAGCCCTATGAAGCGGTATATAAGTCTAACTGCTATTGCTATTGCTATAGATGCTTGGTATCTGGTTCCTATTTATAACCTTTGATGTATCCCAGGGTCTTGTGATCACTTTTGGGATCTTCTGACAAGCAAAGTCAATGGGGAAGCCGGATAGACTTAACAGCTGGATTACTAACTTATCAACTGCAGTGATTCACTTAACCATTGGGGCAAAAAGGTCATAAAATGGGGCAAATCTTACTTAACAAATGTCTCACTGAACAACAGAAACTGTTGCCTCAATTGTGATCGTAAGTCAAGGATTACTTGTAGATGGATCATTCATCAACCTTGCAACTTGGATGGTGATTTTTATCAAAGCCACTGTCCCATTATTTCACTATGGCTTGAATATCCTCTTCCTGAGGGAATATCAGATTCCTGAGAGAATCTGTTCGTTTGAAAGAACTGGAAGATAGCGACACTGCAAATAGGGTAAATATTGTGGCGCGTTCAGTGACATCCAGGTGAAAATGCATAGTCACACCTAATGGAGCAATAGTGTTGTTAAAGAGGGTTCTACTTTTATTTCATCTTTTATGAAAGACACAGCCTTCTCAGCTGGTTTACAGGTTACACTAAGCAGTCTAGAGGCAAACTCAGTTGACTATTTCATAGCCTACTTATGAAAGTAAAGTTTGAAATTAGATGCCAGAATTTCTGCTGAAACTTTGTTTTTGTAGTAGTATCACCTGGACCATTATTTTTGGAATGATTTGCATGACTGTGGCTTGAGGAAGCAAGCCAGTGGTGGGTTCCGGGCAGTATGGCCTGGTACGGGCATATTGGTGGCAGCTGGGAGCAGCAGCCACTGTAATGGAATGGTGTTTGTTGTTGTGGGACCCACCCGCCCGCCGTTTTCCTTACCTCTTTTTGAGCAAAACAGGCCAATTGCGCACAGTGCACAGCATATGGCGCCTGCACAACCTCACTGAGCAGTTGGGGCATCGCAGGGCAGTCACACATGCACAATGCATGTGCCCCGAGGTGGCCGTCCAGCCCCGTCGCAGTGTACCGGTTGCGACGGGATCTGGAACCCACCACTGAAGCAAACATGATCCTTATGCGCATGAAGTGAGCTACCATTTTAATGATGATGATGATTATGATGATGATGATGATGATGATGATGATGATGTTATGCATTCAGTCATATCTGACTCTTGGTGATTCTATGGGCCAGGCCTCTCCACGTTTTCCGATCTTGTATTATTTACCACTTTATTAGACTGACTCATCATGTATGGAGGTTTATGTATATATGTATGTATGTTTTATGTAGGTATTCATGCATGCATTGAAATTGCAGCACATGCAGGACATTGCTTCCTGACTGTTAAGGAGAAGAACGAAATGTATTATATTGGTTGCCCAAAAGCTACCTGTTCCATGTCAGAGTCCTAAATCATTAGCAGTGTCCACCAGCCTTCATGTTAAAATGATCTGGGGATCTTACCTGTGGTTCTTATACAGAGTATAGTTATAAGAAATTAGAACTGAAGGAATCCTTTTCACTTGTAAATTTGTGGGGACCAGACTGTCTTTCTGAATAAAACTGTTTAATCGTGGTAAAACTAAAACACTGCATTTTGTTTAATTTTATAACAAATTGTTTTGCTGGGCAGTGATTCATGCTTCCTCAGAAGGAAAAATAGCTTATAAATGAAAGGAATAAATCTTTATCGCTGAACATTTTTCAAACTTCCCAAATTAAATTACCTGGAAAATGTACATATTTGAATGATAACCTCTGTAATCAGTCACTTATTTTATTTTAGACCTCTGCCCATAATGTTGCAAAACAATTGTAGTAGCTGCAGCAAAATAATTTAATGC
This sequence comes from Thamnophis elegans, assembly GCF_009769535.1. Classification (NCBI taxonomy): domain Eukaryota; kingdom Metazoa; phylum Chordata; class Lepidosauria; order Squamata; family Natricidae; genus Thamnophis; species Thamnophis elegans. The sequence goes on from NC_045542.1 coordinate 74,637,141, forward strand.
TATTGCTTCGAGTGCTCTTATTTTAGAATGAAACCGATCATATGTTGTTCTTGCATGCAGTAATAGAGCTTCGTTTATAACAAACATTCTGAAAAATGCCATCAGTTCTACCTAAGCCACTATTTTGTAAACTTTGGCATAAACGTGTGTGTGTGTGTGTGTGCTAAACAAAGTAGCTCCTGTATATTTCTGTTGCCTTAGAGACTGAAACATCTGTATCCCATCCGTGCAGGCAAGTGATGCAGACATGGTAAGATATGACTTCCTTGCATTCCTCTCTTCATCTTGCTGTCAATAGTACTGTTTTTGGGGAACAATGTTTAGGGCTCCCTTTGCATTGTAGAGTAACCTCATTGTCTAGCATAATATAATCCAGGACAGCTTTTCATGAAGGTCTTCTAACTCCAAAGTCAGCATGCTGCCCTACGAAAAGATGCTCTCACACAAATAATTTTTCAAGATGAACTTGGAGGGACTTGAAATGATTGTTGTTCTGGTGATAATTGTGGCATTTGTGAAAGCCCTGGAACATATGGGACTGCTGGAAGATACAGATACAGGTAGGATGCTAAAGAAAAATTATTGAAGTCTGTGTTTTCTTTTGGGGGGGGGGCGTGTTGCTGGAAAAGCTTTGTTCCTAAGGATAATCACTTTTTTTTAACCTGCAATAAACCTGAAAGGGAGAAAATTATAACTGAGCTTCATGGTTGTTAAAAAGCCATCTAAGAGATCCCTAGATATAAATGTCTGTGTATTTAAATGTATGTTGTTACTCCTAGTTGTACAGTATGTAGCTTTGTTTTCAACAAGTGAAATTATTTTTGATAACATTATCGAACAACAGTATGTTATTCATAAATGATAAAAACAATGTTTTGTTACCCCTAATCTCTCAGTTCATAACTTTGATACCACAGGGTATTTCAAAGGCAACTACTGCAGGAAACCTTGTTTATCAACTATGTTTTCCTACCTCTAAGCTTTTGGCATAGATTTTTCTTTTTGTATATCGTAATACTTTTTCACAAGTTGATATGTATGCAAAATCTTTCCTGAGGCTTGGCAGCATGTAACAACAACCACAACAAAAAACTTGTCAACATCCAGTTTACAAAAATATCAATGTGAAGTTATGAAATTATACTTAGATCCTGCGTGTTAGATAAACTCTTGACTATTGTTGCTTTTGATACTATTGTAGAGGAAAGTATACTTTACATTGACATAAAAACAGAAATAGATGACATAAAATGAATGTACATTTAAAAAATAAAGAGAACGGCACTTTTAGAAGAGAAGTCAGTGTTGCTGTTATAAAAAATAATGATTTATGTGAAATGTGCTTTCGTATATCAATAATACATAAATACAGATATGTGTTTGTGTGTGTGCATGCGTGTGTGTGTTTGTTTGTTTAAAATATAAACATGTTCCAAAGTCCATAGACTGTATCAGCTCCACAAACATTAAAAAAAAGTATATGGAGCAGTTAATGATGGTTCTTATCAGATATATAGTCTTAGATTCTTTGAAAACAAAACTACATTAAAGTTTATATGCTTTAATTAATATATAACTTGCCTGTTAATATGCATTAACAGGCTTATAACAATTTCATTGTATCATGTGAATTTAAGGTTTAAAAAAGAAAGTACATAATATTGATACCATATATTGGACATATATTAGAGAACCACCAGATTTATTGTTACGGTTATCATTTCTGCCTCTTAAGGTAGGAAATGCATATAGAAAAATATTTTTGTTATCCTTGTACTGCTTTCAAGAGGCTGTAAACACACATAAGAAAAGGTTATAAATGCACTGTGAAGACAGTAAAATTCATCTGAAGCTACACTAAGGTATCATTTGTTTTGTTTTTATTTTAAGGAAAATATATTTTCTGTGGATACATTTACAGAAGTCATTTGATATTCTGTCAAGTACTGAAATGGAATAAAACGAGTTAAAAAAACAGAACTAATACTGATAATTTTTAGGAAGGCTGCATAATTATACCTATTGCATGCTTGTTCACATGCGATAGTTCTACACAAACACACATACATATAAGAAATGGCTGTTGCATTATACCTGTTTAAAATTTGTTTGAAACAGAAATTCTTCAGATTATTATTATTATTATTATTATTATTGATCATCATCATCATCATCATCATCATCATCATCTACCTGGAATTATCTGAAAACATCTTCATTTCTTTGTAATGCATGCTCTGTTTTCTCAGGATATGCAAGCTTTGGTTTTGTCATAGTAAGGGTCCACCCCTTTCATGCAATCATAAAAAATGTAGCAATCAGCTGGTCCAAATTTAAAGACACCCATCTTTTCACTTCATAACCAACTTGTATATTCCCTGCCTATTTTTATACGGGGAAGTCTACACTTGATATAGAGATTTCCACTTATAGCGATTATTATATAGATGTTCAGTTTTCAGTGTTAAAAACCAACTGGAGAAGGCAGTTCTGTGGAGTTGTGGAGGCAAAAATACTGTCATAATCCTGAAGAATGGGGTTCTTTAGATAACATAATGCACCCCGAATATTTAGCACAGTATTTCTTGCACCTGAGTTCGTTCATCAGCTACTGTATGCTAGGCCTGGCATAAAGAGCAATTTAAGAGGATTGTGAAGGAAAGGTTATGCTTTCAAAGGATGAAAAGGTTACTAAACAATGTAATATAAAAGAAAACAATCTTCCAACAAAGGTACAAGAGAAATAACATAAGAAAGTTACTGTAATTTAGCATACAACACCAAGAATACACACAGCCAGGTTACTGAATGTTATTTCTTTACTTGCGGCTGCAAAAATGTTTAGAAGAATATCGTCTAAGTGTACCATGAAATATGTGGCTTTCAAGTTACTCCTTGTTCTGAATGGATTTTTACATTCTTAGTTCTCTTTAATTCTTGTACTGTTCACATTTCAGGAATTAAACAAGAGCCACAAGTTCCTCTTGTAACTAAAGTAATCTTTGCACAATGTCCTTGTAAAAATGTACAGATTTCAATCTTATTTTTGCCCTTTTTAGTAGAAAAATGTACATACTAGGATTAATGAAGTAATTTGATCTATTAAACGAAATTTTCTACTGATTCTTTTAGAAAGTCCTAATAAAACTTTAGACTCACTTTTTTGTTTTTGTTTTGGAGACCTATAAAAAGCTGGCTGGAAACATGTTTTCAAAATGTAAAATTATAAACAAAACAGACATTCTGAATTATCTGTTCACTGATATCACTAAGATTAAAACAAGAAACACATGATAGCTAGAAATTCTGTGGGGCACAAAGATTGGAGTGGTTGCATTAAGATTTTTTTTTTTTTTTGGCGAAATTCAGTTGCTGGATTGTTCAAGGTTGTACAGTGCTAATGGAACAATAATTATACCAGAGCAAAGAATGTTTGTAATTGCTGTCCTGTAACTCTTGCACTCTTTCCCAAAGTTCACTGTGTTTTCAGGAATGGATTTAGGGTGGCAGATTGGGGTGCAGCAGAAAACTAAAGTTAGGAATTCCTTGTGATATAATCAGAGTTGTATTCACAGTTAGTCCCTAATGTAAAAGTACCTATCATTACCACATCACATTAATAATATGCAATGAGAAGCTTTCAGTTTGTGTTCTTTTTAAGAAGTTACTAGACAACCTGTGGTCCATTGGGTCATTCTTCTTTCTGTATACATTATAAGTTTCTGCTATTTACTCTCCACTCATGATCCTACGGAGAGCCTCAATGAAGGAGACTTTTTCTTCTACTATGCTCCTCCTTAGCAGACATATGGAACTGCTTGTCAGTTTCCTTCTAGGTGGGCTCTATTCTTGCTATTCTTCACACAATTGGTAATGAGGCTTTAGAAGTATTGTGACAATGGGATGCTTGATTAGAGAATGGCACACGGTGCCCTGGTTAGAAGGTCTGGCAGTGGCAATTGAGGTTTTGTGGCATATGCTTGCATGACAAGGCATGGTATAGAGTTTTGGGTGGCATTTTTCAGTGTAGCAGTAGCCTTGTGGTGGAAGTAGAGTCTGGGGGTACTAGCCACTGGCTGAGACTACTGAAGGCTTGGGCTTCAACTTCAGTCTTACCCCTGAAACTGTCACCACTGAGTACTACTGTGTAGCCAAAAAGACATAGATCAAAGGGAGATAGGTGGTGGGAGAGAGTTGCAGTATCTCTGTAGTCATAATTGCTGTTGAGCCAGGTGAGTGACCGAGGCTTCCCAGGGTGCCACAGCTTTCCTCCCAGGACAATCACCACCTCTCTGCGGTAACCCATGCTCCTTACCTGGGAGTCAATCTGCTTAATGACTTGCTATTCTCACTTAATGACTGCCACTAGGAGCGAAGCCATTGAGATTCCATTCTCGAATGATGATTGTAAGTCAAGGACTACCTGTCAATAGATCAGCTGATACTGTCAATTTTAAATTACTTATCATTTTGTGAGACTATTTAGTCACTTATTGAGCACAAGGCAGATTGTAGCCAACATATTTCAAATCCCAACTTTTACAATTAATTTATAAAGCATATTTTGTAATGTAGAATTTTGTCTTAAGTGATTCAGCATTGCATATGCTGGGAATGGTATTTTACTTCACATGGGTCTTCTATAGGTTAGTGACTTTGCAGATGCTAGCACAAATATCTGATAAGTCAGATATAGTAGAGAAAACAGTTGGAAGGGACCTTGGAGGTCTTCTAGTCTACCCCCTGTTTAGGCAGGAAACCCTACATCACTTCAGACAAATAGTTATCCAACATCTTTTAAAAAACTTCCAGTGCCAATAACTTTTTATCCACAAACTTCAGTCTTGTGCTCTCTATCAATTAACCTATTTTCTTAATAATATGAAAGCAGAATGAAAGGGGGAAAATGCAGGTGATCCTAAATTAGATTCTATAATTCATAAAATGCCATCTTTCTAACCTTACTCCATGCAGGAATCTTTTAAAAAAATCTTCCTTAGTTACTTGACTTTACTTGAACACTTTACTTGAACACTTTCATGAGAAAGGAAGCCCATCAATTCTCTAGATAATTAATTCCACTGTGAAACTGCTCTTATTGTTAAGAAGGCCTTCTACTATTAAATCAGAATCTTGCTGTCTATAAAATAAACCCATTTTTTGTACTTTTCTCTGAAGCAATAAAGAATAGGTCCTGATATTTTTTGGTCTAATACCTTTTCAAATCTTTGAAGAGTGCTATTATGTCTCTACCATGTCTGCTTACAAGTTTTCTTTTGTTAAAGGTAAACTTTATCATTTCTTTTAATCTCTCCTTAGGTGCTATTCCCCTGCTTATCCTTCTTTTACATTGTTCATCCAAATCATGAATAAAAATGTTAAAGAATATAGCCCCCCAATTAGCACCTCGCTAATTAAAAATTGAAATAAGGTTGTGTTAGCAAAGCTTCTCACTCATAATCAGTGGCATATCCACTTCTCCATCCATTGGAAGGGATGAGGATTTGTCCTTTGGTCCTCGCTAACTGTCCTGAAAGGCTGGTGTGGAAATGAGAAAATAGTCTATAATGAAGGGATGGTGACAGCTCTAAATTTTTACTGTTCATTCCTCAAATTACACAAATTACCTCAGAATATATATACCTAAAGGGAAGAACAGGTTTGACCTAGTGGCCTTAATATAGACAGTTTAATACAAAATTCTGTCCCATAATCTGTGTTTGTTAACAGTACAGATCGTCACTCTTATCACCCAATGGGCTGGTATGAATGTTTGTGAAATCAACCATTCATTGAACTGAACTCCTGAAGCAAATAATTAAAAAAAAAACCAGACCATTTATTTCATTTGCTTCTTATTCCAAAAATGAAAGCAGAAGTGATGCAAAGCAAGACCATGAAAAACTTCAGTTTGGTCATTTGATTTGGAAAAGAAATCTATTAAACTTCAGAATTAGAAGTTCCTTCAGAAGTCAGGTCAACAATTAGAATTGATTTGACTTTCCAAATCAAATTGCTCCAACTGAAGTAAATTCAAAACATCTTATTGACTCTTCAAGTTGAATCAATATCGCAGAATGAGTAACTTGATTCAGTCAAATCAGCCATTCAAATCAAATTGCAAACAACTGTACCCCCAGTATGCAGCTGTCTTTTTTTAAAGTCTGGAGGAAACTACATAACTTGATTCTAGATTTCTTAATCTACTTAGTTTCAGATTTTGTGAATTGTTTCTTCTTTAAAAAAAGAAAAGAAAGATTAACGGTGATAGTCATACATTATGTGGACTTTCCACTTTTTTTTGCACTTTGAGATCACACATATTTTCCAATACTAAGGATAACTATGACTTTTAAAAATGATCAGCAGTGTACTTCTGTTGTTCCTTCAGTATTTAGCATGTGATGGGCATTGAAAGAATCTGTTGCATTTTTATTAATGCAACACTACAGAATAACCGCCAGCAAACTATTGATCTAAATCCATCTATCTTGGATAAGTGCCAGTTACTTAATTTTAATAAAAGTTAGATTTACATTGTTGTAATCTGCTGAAAGAATGAATAAGATGGAAATAGATTTTAAGAAGCATCTACTATAGATGTCTGATCTCTGATTTGCATCTGCCAGGCAGATAGTGGGTGGTGGAGGGAAATGACTAAATGAGCATTGCCACACTGCAGCATAGATGCTGTCTCTCTTGAATGTGCCTTATGATATTGTATGTCTGTATGTAAGGAATATAGTTTAAGTTGTGACATCATGATACTCACTTTATCATTCTGCTGAAACTGTTGAATGCTAAGTACGTTTGAGTATAGTGAGCATAGCATTGTTCATATCTGTCAGCATTCCTAGTTAAACCAGAAAGCTCTGGATGAATTAATTCTACTTCTTTGCAGACTCACAACAGAATTTGGCAAGTCTGAAAGTACAAACCTTCCACTGCCACTTTTATCTGCTTGACCCATTAAAGTGGGTGTTTCCTAAGTTTCTCTGACTATTAAGGATTCTTCCCTCTCTTCCTGTTTTAGGTAATGCCCCTCGTTCTCAAGGTCATCCACACATTTCTTTACAATTCCCATTTGCTTACTGAAGTACAGTAGCACTGAAAACTGCATTTCAATTATAATAAGGCATAGAGAAGATCTGGTGTCTTATCTATCACTTTAACCTTCATAACTGTTGTTTTATTAAAAAAAACAGAAACCTATATTTAACTAATTTCGGGGGGGTCATGTTGGGTGTCAGATTTGGTGATTGTAAAAGCCCCACTTCTCTACCTATCAAGCATAACTCAGGCAAGTTTTCTCTCAGGTTAACATATTTTACACGTAGAATGGAAGACCTATAAAGACTTATAAAATGAAAGGGTTTTGGTGCTTGCTGAGCTTGCTAGTTTATGCACACCTAGAAAAATACAGAAGAAATTACAAGAATTATCATATACAAAGATTTCTATTGATGACTTTTTAAAAATGTGGGTATACTTTTCTACCTCGAATCATGTTTTGTGTGCAGTGATTTTAGGAGACACTGCTGAAAAATATGTTTCTTTGTAGCATGAATCAACCATAGCATTTCTCCCATTAATTCCAGAAGGCACATGCTTCATCACATAGACACTTTCTTTAAGGAAGGTCATTAGACACAAGACCTTGTGGACGAAAAATGATTGATTCTATAGTGAAAAGGATGGCAGCCAAATGTTTTTGGTTCGATTTTCAGAATGTCAAACACAAAATTTACATAAATGATCATGCAAATCTGAATTCATTCAGATTCAAAGCCTGGGTACCTATTAGTAATGACTGCTGTGTAAAAATATAGAAATTTCCACAATAACACATTTGATTTTAATTATGTTTTTTTAAAAAATACTTTGCATTAAATGTTTAAAAACATTGCATTAAAACAGGTACAGATATATAATAATGTATCTGTAAATGAGATAGCTCCTCCCCTTTTCCATACTGGTTCTGCATTAAAAATAAAAAGTAACATCCTCATCACATGCTTAGGATCAGGCAAAGACTGAAATCATCCATAGTTCCCACTTATAATCAAGTTGGCCTGATAACAGAGTTTTTGGATTGTGGATTAAAAGTTGTAGAGTGGTAGAGTATAACATTTGAACTGTAAGATATTTGAATATATTGGCATAAAAATATTTGAAAGTAGTCTGAATTTGGGGTTTTGGTTTTTTTTAAGCTGTTCTTTTGGGATGGAAAAACCAAATGATATCTTCCATTGGAATATAAACAAAATAGAAGCATTACAACATCATTTCATTGCTTCATTTTTTTGTGAATCTTCAGCAAATGGTTTGACTTAGTGTAAATGCTATTTTCCAATGCTAAAAGGGGACCAAAGGAAAAATTTATGTTGTCTTAGTCAAATCAAATTTCATTCAAACACTTTAGATTTGAGGCCCATCTTTTGTCTGGCCTTATATTAAAGATATTACTCTTATGTGAATTATATTCTAAAAATGTGGAACTTGGCTGTTTTTAAGGAACTTTCCTTATATCAGATGTGGGGAATTGTTAAGAGAACTGAGAATTTGAAAGAGGCCAATTTTATCTAGTGGTTAAGACACCTGACCAGTGGTGGGACTTGAATAACTTAACAACCGGGTCCCTGGCTGGATCGGCATGGCCGGTTGGTCATATGACTGGGTGGGTGACATCACTAATCCCAACAGTGGCTGGCCCCGGCCCCACCCATTTCTCATCTTGTTTTTTGGCTGTTATTTTGGCCATTTTCAGGCCAAAAGTGGCTGTTTTCAGGATGTTTTCTGGGCCATTTTCCAGGTTGTTTTTTGGGATGTTTTTGAATGTTTTTGGCTGTTTTCAGGCTGTTTTGGGACCATTTTCAGGTTGTTTTGGGGGGTGTTTCTGAATGTTTTTGGGCGGTTTTCAGGCTCTTTTGGGGGGCATTTTCAGGTTGTTTTTTGGGCCACTTTTCAAATGTTTTGAGCTGTTTTCAGGCCATTTTTGGGCCATTTTCCAGGGTTTTTTTGAAGTGTTTTGGGGCTGTTTTAAGGCTGTTTGTGGCCCATTTATCAGGTTGCTTTTCCAACTGTTTTTCAGGCTGTTTTCAGGCTGTTTTGGGGGGCATTTTTGAGGCCGTTTTCAGGCCAATTTTGGGGCTGTTTTAGGCATTTTGAATCACTTTTGGGTCATTTTCAGGCCATTTGGGGGGCTGTTTATGACCCAATAAATGGCCCAAAATGGACCTGAAAACTGCCTGGAAAATGACCTGGAAAACAGGCTGAAAAATGAATGGTGACAAGATCAGCCAGTGGTGGGATTTTCTGGTTCACCAAACTGTGCAGAATCTTAACTACCAATTCAACTGAACCAGTGCAAACCAGAATCAAGCCCACCTCTGCACCTGACTAGAAAGTGGGGGAAAGGAGCTCTAGTCCTGCCCATTCCTTGAAAGCCAACTGACTGACCTTGAGCCAGTCACTCTGTAAGCCCAATCCACTTCACAGGGTGGTGTTATAGGGAAGATAAGAGAAGGAAGTTGTGTTGGCTATTTTCACTGCCTTGAGTTATTTATATAAATAAGAAAGGTGTGATACAAATCAATAAAATAATGTGTAATTGATCCATTTTTAAGATGACCAGACGTCCCGCATCTGGCGGGACAGGCACGCCTTTTCATAAATTTTCCCACGTCCCGGGCCGTTCTCAAAAAGACCCCACTTTTTTGGCGCTCACTTGCTCCCCGCCCATCAGCTGCCGCTAGCTCGCTCGTTCCGTTCCCCATCTATTCTACACTAAAAATCTAAGCCAGCCCAGCCTGTCGCTCACTGATTGGCCTGGACTCCAGCCAATCAGTGAGCTGGCTGGGATGGAAAACTTTAAGACCGCCACGCGAGTCACGACTCACGAGTCTCCATTTCATTTCGCCTTTGCCGTTTGCTTTTGCTGCTTCACTGGTGAGTAACCGGTGGGAATCGGGAGGCTTCGCCACTTCAGGTGGGCAGCGGCAGCCTTTAGCAAGGGAAGGCCTTCCCTTGCGAAGGCCTTCCCTAGGGAGGCTGCGGCTGGCAGTAGCCACTACGGTCTGGTTTTCCCACCCCGCCCGCCTCTTCCACTAGCCTTTGTCCCTCCACAGTAGGGAGGCCGCTTGCTGGCAGTAGCCGCTGGCTCCCCCCCCCCGCCCTGCCTTCTCCCAAAATATTTCTCTCTGAACAGATTTCATAATACCTTACAAAAATTGGGGATTTTGTTCTAATTTGAATTTTTATGCATTGTTTACTACTTGATACACTGATATGGCTCATTTTTTTCATTGTTTGATATTATTTAGCATTAGTTGCATTGTTTTATTAATTTTTATAGTTTGTTATGGATTTTAGTTACTGTATATTGTTCTGGTTTTTTTCACTTGTAGTTTGTCCTTGGTTTGAACTGGGTTGGTATTGAGAGCTACCGGCAAATAAATGAATAAAGATTTTGCTTATTTTTATATACACCACTATCTAAGATGGGTACTAAGTCCTGGTTTCATAACAAAGAGGAGGGAGAGAAATGTGAATGCAGACAATATAAGTTAGTACAGTGACCATGCATGGAGGGGGGAAAGGTTTTACAATGAAACTGTATTTGTCATTTAATAGTATATCGAGATACATTATTTATCCAAACTAGGATAAATAGGACCTGTTAAATAGCTGAATCTGATCCTCTGCTCAAAAAAATAACTATAACCTGATGTCTATAAAGCCTTGGATAGACTGCATCTCCTACAGCTTTGGTTTTGTTGTCAATAAGCTCTTAACTTCAGAAAGGTTTTCCTAACATGCCACTAGAGTTTATGTATACATAACTTAAATTCATTATTCAGTATTCTGTTTCAAGATATGTTAGAGAATATCTCCCTGCTATTTTCTGGGTACTTTGCATTCAGAAACTGGAAACAATGCTATTGTTTCATGTTTTAGTCAGGTGCTTTCAAGAATGAACATATCTGCTTCCTTTTGTTTCTCTTCATATATATCACTGCTGGCAATGTTACATTGTGGTACTACTCCATAATGAGATTGGGACCTTTCTGCTCTCAATTTGTCATCTCCATTCATTATTACAAGTGTTTCTGTTTTAGTGTGGCACACAGAAATTTGCAAATATTCAAACATAAAATGCAATAATGAAGTTCTACATAACTTGTGGCTTATCTTTTCTCCACTGTTAGGAATTCTTGTGATCAACTACACTTCATGCATTGTGGAGATGGCCTTGATCATGCTTGTTGATGACCTATGGCAGAGCCAGTATAGAGGTGGTTTGTGGTTCCTGATCTCTCAGTGGCTTTTTGTACCATTTGATCTCTTTCTGACACAACTCCAAGAATTAAAAATTGGAACCACCACATAATAGGAATTCTCTTCCTTTCTTCATGGACAGTTCCAATCAGTATTGGGTATCTGTAGATGTCTCATGGGGAGCAGCCATCCAGAACATGTGGCCAATCTCCCAAGTTTCCTGTATCTAGATAGGTTTGAATGAACTGGACTAGTCACCCATTCCTTGGTTCTTTGTTGTAATCATTGGTTCAACTTTCACAGTTTACCATAACTCTCCTGGAAGCCCAGCTAGCGTCTAGCCCAGTTAGCTTGAACATTTAAATAAATAAATAAATATCTAATTCTTTAATTCTTCATATAAAATATTAAGTACAGAAAATGCTTGTATTATTATGGTTCATCTCACAGTAACCCAGATGCTCAGACTAGAGTTGGCATTTTCATTCAACTATTGAATGCTTTCCAAAGACTAGTATAGGCAGAAGTGGATGTTAGATAGTCTTAAAGATACAGGATGTAACCTGTTCCCAGCAAAGCTGTCTTTTGCAATTGACTGGTGGCGATTTTGTCAATGTCAGTGGTATTCAAATGGTGCTCTAGTTGTTTTGCGATTGCACCGAAGGCGCCTATTACTATTGATATGACTTTTGCTTTCTTTTGCCACCGTCATTCCATTTATTTATAGTCTTTGGAACTTGTTATCTTCTCCAGTTTTTTTTCTATTCTGCTGTCTCCAGGTTGCCATGACCACAACCCAGACTTTTAAGACTGAGGTGTTATATGGCAAGAACCTGTCTGTTTGAATTCTAAAATCCTAGAGCACTTTAATTTCTCCATTTTCTAGGATTTTTTCTATTTTACACTCCCATAAATTCTTCCTTGCAAGCAAATGTCATTTCTTGCACATCTCCAAGGTTCCATTGTTGCTATTTTGTCATGCTGTTGTTTATAGATAGTCTGTGTAATCTTCTTGCAACAGTTAATCATGATCCATCAGCTTCTTTGCAGAGGCAGCATTTGCTATCTGCTGCTATCTTCTCAGTTCTGGCTTTGTATGCATTAATTCTGACTATAATGGTTTTTGCATAATAATTCATTAGACTAGATTTGGCTTTTATCTACCTGTTGAATACTTCCCAAGGACCAGGGATAGGCACAATTCTTGATTGGTGGTATTAAATATATTGTTGCAGGATGTTCCAAGTAAAGATGCCCTTTGCAATTTGACCAATGGTTATTTTGTCAGTATTGATGTATTCAAATGGTGTTCCATTTTGTTTTGGGATTCCACCCAAGGCACCTATTACTGTTGGTATTATTTTTGCTTTCTTTTGCCAGAGTCATTCTACTTCTATTTCATTACCATTATATCATCATTACTGTTCCTGCCATTGTTGTTATTAACATTTCAATGGGAGAAAATGAGAGTTGTAATCAGAATATTGTTTTCTCTTGTGTTTGCAAAATCTAATGTAAAAGAAAAAAAACTCTTGTATGATTAAGATTTTGAAGGAACTGGTTGTTTTTCCCCTCCCATACACAATAGCTATTTTGTTTACTTTATATCCTGAAAATAGGCATTTTGCCTTAGGGATAGCTTGTTTTTCCAGCTACCATATATAAAAGGGTAATTACCTTGTTCTTTTTTTATAATTGGAGAAGAACACTCTATTTCCAGGCTTGGAATAGAGTGAAATGACATGATGCTACCATCCATCATACAACTTGCTGGATGCTAGCAAGCCCAAAGGCACCACGAAAGCTGATGGATGCTTTTGATCCCCAGAGTTGATAGAAGAGCAATTGGTTTATATGGCATAAGATTCCTGTTTAGAACAGACTGAACTCTTGGCTAGGAAAATCATAATCTATATAAATCCCTATAAAACAGGCTAAATCCAGCTTTTTCAACGGCAGAGTTCCTCTTCATTGATGACAGTATAAAAGATGTAATGTACTGTCTTTGAATAAAGCTAGTCCTCAACTTATGACTACAATTGAGCCCAAAATTGTTATTGTTAAGTAAGACAATTATTAAGTGATGATTATTAATTATTAACATTTCTCCTCATTTTAAGTGAATCACTGCAGTTGATAAGTTACTAATTGTTAAATGAATCTGGCTTCCCCATTGATTTTGTTTGTCAGAAGGTGGCAAAGGGGGATCCCAGGACGTTGGGACAGAACAACGATCATAAAGATGAAACCAGTTGCCGAACATCCAGTGGTGGGATTCAGCCTGTTTGCACCACTTTACAAAAAGCGTTTGTTAGCGCCTGAGCAGTTTGGTGAACTGGTTGTTGGAAGAAATCATTAGGGCAGAGAACCAGTTGTTAAATTATTTGAATCCCACCACTGCGAGCATCACATGATCATATGATCATGGGGATGCTGGAAATGTTGTAACGTGGAAAAAACGGTTATAAGTCATTTTTTCAGTGTCGTCGGAACTTGGAACGGTCATTAAATGAACTGTTGTAAGTGAAGGACTACCTGGTACTCATTCATAGATATCAACACATATTAATGACCAAGTACCTTATCAGTCCTATAATCAATTCATCTTTTCAGACCGAAGTTGTATATGAATCTGGGGCTTGTCACTGTTCTTGCAGAAGTTAACATATGAGCATCTCATAAGCTTACGAGATTTCAGCCATCAATACACACAACCACAGACACACACACATTTTAAATTTAAATTTGGGAGAGGAATTATGGTTGTATGGCATGCATTCAGTACATAATAATTAGTGAAGTAATAGGTTGATGTTGAATGTTTATTCAATTTGTATGCCGCACTATTCCCGAGATATATATTCTATATTGTGGTTTGAATTCAGACCTGGAATTGTTCAGTAGTTTAGATTCCTTTGTTTTAGTCACTTTTTCCATCAGCTCAGCTAACAAAATACAATTTTACATGCTTTAATTCTTTTGAATTACACAACTATTTCTTTGGAATTGGATATTAGGGGTGGAGAAAATCATCTTTTGGTACCACTCCACCATACAGTAAATGTTTCTTAACTTTTAATCATTCATGGACCACTCACAAGTCAACAACTACAGGTTCTTACTTGAAGCTTGCCACAAGTGCTGCTGCTGCTGTTGTTAAATTTATATTCGTCTATGGGGGACTTAATACTATACTTGTTATGCTATTGTCCAATGTATCCATGTGTCTATTCTCTTCCCAGAAAATGCAATTCAATGCCCTGTTTCCTGCTTCATTTGATAGATTATAGATTGGGCTATAGATTAAAATATTGCTTCTGGCATCTATCCAATCATTTGGAAAGGAAAAGCCTGGGTATCCAAATTACCCCATTTTTTCCATAAGATTGTAGGCAGTAAATAAGATGCATGTTCTTTGTTTAGCGAGTGTGAAAATTTACTTATATATGGATATGGAAGAAGAGGTTAAAGATTCCTATTCCAAGAAAATATTAAATTAGAAGGTACTTTCATTTGGGTTTGCATTTTTTCTTTTCCTTGCCTTTCCTTTTTTCTTCAAAAAAATACTGAGGAAAAAAAATTCTTAGACTGACATAACCTCATCTACTGGTTGAAAAAACATCAAACATTATTTGATACTGATTGCAGTCAAATATAGTGATTGCTAGAATAAATCAATTTAGTCTAATTTTCAATTATTCTATAGTCTTAATATTTCTCACTTCTGGTGCAAATGTTCCACAAATAACAAGACTCGTCATACTCAAAGGATAGGAAAATCATTTTATGTATGTATGAAATTTTTTGGGAAAAAGATGCAGCTGTTAGTTTAACGTTTAACGCTAGAAAGTCTCAAAGGTCCCATCCAACTCTGTGATTCTGTTAAATATTTTCTCCCTCCCTCCTCCCCCATTTTTTGTCTAGCTATAGAATTCCATTCCCTTCCCCCTATTAGATGATATAAGATTACATTGATACAACTAGCAAATTGGCAAGTTCTGCTTCTTAAAGCAATGTATTAATATGCTTCCTGCCATTGCCTTGGAACAGATTAGTAATAATCTCTCTTTTCTTCTCCCTCCTCATCTTACTTGTCAATTTTTTAAAACCACATTTTAAAATACTATTATAAGTAGTCCTCAATTTAGGACAGTTGACTTCGTGACTGTTCAAAGTTACAACAACACTGAAAGAAGTGACGTATGACCAGTTTTCACACTTAGGACCACTGCAGCATCCTCATAGTCGTATGTTCAAAATTCAGATGCTTGGCACCTGGCCCATATTTATGACTATTGCAGTGTACCAGGATCAAGTGGATCCATTTTGCAACCTTCTGAGCAAAGTCAACGGGGAAACCACTTAACAACCCTGGCTAAAAAATCATAAAATGAGGCAAAACTCACAACAGATTTCTCACATACCAATATAAATTTGGGGCTCAATTATGGTCCTAAGTTGAGGAGTACCTGTACAACAACTGGTTTTGGTGTATGGGGTGGTTGTTGGGTTTTATTGAATTTTTTCTAACCAGTTGTAAGTGATAGAAAATACAAATAGCCTATTCTGAATTAGAGAGTAGCCAGCTTTCAACTATGCACACAGTCTGGGCCTAGATAATAGCACAGGATTATCTGCATACTTTGCTTCCATTATGAACTACATTGGAATTGGTGGGAGAGTCAGTTCCTTCTTCCTGGAGACCTTCTGCCAAAGTAAACAACAGATGTTAGGAACACCTATGTATGTTTGTGCTGCTGAGAATTAAGATTCTGTCCTCAATTTCTGAGCATATTATTTACACCTGTTTTTGTTGCTAATGTTATTTTCGTAATCAGTAATGGTTTGTCCAAATGCTTTACAATCCTTTATGGACATTCAGCAACATGAGTAAGGAAGAGAAGAAAATGAACTTGTGGATTATTTGAAAATCCCAAAGACGACACACAGGAGATATAGCAGACATAATTAATTAGCCTCTGTTCCTGCATGTGAAACAGATTTTGGCTAGGAAAAATCAGTGCACTATTAAGCAGTGACTGCTGAAAACACACGCGCGCGTGCACACACACACACACACACACTAACTTTCAAGTAGCAATACAACTCCAGCATGTTTATTTCAGCTTGACTGCTTTTTTTGAACATAAAAAGGGCACTCTTTTATATACCTTGCTGATTACGGTTATGGAGAATATCTTAGAACCAATAAGTCTCATGTGCTACAAGTATTAATATAGTAACATAACTAAAAATATTACTCTTTTTGGCCTTACCTTCTGTAAAAACACAGAGGCATGATGACAATTATCTATAATGGTGTTTCCTGTCCTAGTCATAGTGTATATAAATGATTTCAAAGCCATCAAATTAAGGGGGATTTAGTTTCAAGTACTTTCTTCAGGATTCATTTTTTGTAAACATGTTTTTTATTTGTTTGTTACTGCCTAGATTCTCAGATATGGCTAATTCAAGTAGGCTAAAATCTTGAAAATTCTGGACACTATGGATAAAGTTATATTAATACTTCATATTAAGTTATGCTATATGTTATAAAGTAATTGATGAGCATTTTGGTACATAATGAGATTGATTTAATTAGCAGATATTTATTTATGACACAATACAGATAAAATGTATTTCTCATATTGCAAACACAGTATGGAGACCGTCACTGGAGCAATCAACCATTCTAATGAAACTTCTTTTCCTTCCATTGGTGTTTGTGACTCTTTCTGTGCCTTGTAAATCACCTATATGTGAGCTGAGCAAGTACAGCTCCCTGGATTTAGTTCAATAAAAGATTGAAAATAAAACAAACCAAAATGTGTTGCAATGTGCTGTCAAATGGTATACTGTATATTTAAAACAAGTTTTATAGACCAATCACCAGAGGGAGGTAAAGATCCACTGTGTAAGCATCTGCGAATACAAAAAAGGTTTCTGGCTGATACAGGTGGGAACCTCACTGTTGATAGGTCAATTGTGCGATATCAAATGACTATTCTTAAACTGAGGAATGTGTGTATATGTCTAGACTGCTTTAATCCTGGTAAAACTGATTTGGACCATTTAAGATTTATTTAAAAATATTGACCCCAATGCAGCTTTAGATCTTGGCAATTTTTCCTCATGTTCCTTTCTTTAGAATGTTATATTTTTAGATTCACATAAATTTAACATAATTTTCCCGATAGACAGATGAAACTATGAACCCAGAATGGAGACAAGTCAGAAAAATCAGGCTCTTGTCTTTTTTGGCATGAAAGGACATAGCATATTAGCACAATAAATGTCCTTGCTTTATGGAACCTGGTGTTAATATCTAAGGCAGAAATAGGTTAGAAGAATGTAAGGGGACCTCAGAAAAGTAATCCCCTTAGTATTGTCCAAGACAATCCAGTTGCAGAGGTCACAGTATGATTTACAATATTTTTATATCATTGCTATATAACAAATGTTATAGCCTATAGTTGTATATAGCTTGTAACCTTATTTTGTTCAGGGCACTTTTTTATTTTTCTATTTTCTATTTCTTTGGCAAAGAGCCCAGCAATCTCTGTACCAATAAGGATACTTGATTCCGACTGTCTCCCATCACTTTGATTCCTTATTAAAGTTGGCATTTTCTTACAGTGGAACTAAAGCAGAACGTTGTTATGCAGAATGCTTTGGTTTAGTCACTCCACTTCATTAACTTTTTCCAGCAAGAAAATAATGCATATAAATATATATCATAAAGGAAACCGGCTACACAAATAATGTTAAAGTTTGTACGATGTGCATTAAATAAGAGAGATCTCGTTGCTCGAAAAGCAGTAGTTGTCCTTCAATTATAGACATTTGGATTGGGATTCTAGGAAAAGAATTATGAGATCAATTAAACATAATAGAAGAAATGACTTAAAGAGAATACTAGCAATAAGCTCTGATGTTCAACGTTCTGTGTAAAGTTGAAATATTTAATTTCTGATTAGCAGTTAAGCAAATGGAAAAGAAAGGGGGGATGCATCATTCCTGCTTTATACATTTTTCCCTTTGTTTTTTTTTAATCTTTATTCTTCTGTAACTTTCTTTAAAAATTGTTAAAAGCGTAAGCCTAAAATATTTTTTAAAAAGACAATACCCCCACCCTTAATTTTAGCATTTTTTTCAAGAGCAGCAGTCTATTTTATACTTTTCAACCCTTGCACAGGTTAATAATCAGAAGGTATAAAATGCATTCTCAAAATAAATAAAAAATATTTCACAAAATGCTTGATGAAACTGTTGGGTTCTTGGTGCTCTCTTGGTTGTTTTCTTGCTGTAATATGTTCAGTGCTGGGAAGAGTGGTGTTAGCTGCCTGCCAGTCATGATATAGGTATGACTTCCTCCTTGATGATTCCTTGATTATTGGTATTGATCAGATTCAGTGGTGGGATTCAAAAAGAATTACTACCAGTTTTGTGGGTGTGGCTTGATGGACATGGCAGGGGAAGGACAATGCAAAATCCCCATTCCCTCCCCACTCCTGGAGGAAAGATACTGCAAAAATCCCCATTTTTACCCCACTCCAAGGTAAGGATACTGCAAAATCCCCAATCAGCTGGGACTCGGATGGCAGTGAATAGATTGGGGGCGGGGCAAGCCAGAGGTGGTATTTACTGGTTCTCCAAACACTTCAAAATTTCCGCTACCGGTTCTCCAGAACCTGTCAGAACTGGCTGAATACCACCTCTGATCAGGTTGTTGTTTCTTAATTGATGGTTTATCTAGTTCTGGGTGTTGGCTGTAAGGATCTGTTCAAAACTGTTTATTTCATTCATGGGCTTTTAATTGCATTGTTTAAATGGTATGTAAACATGATTTATCTCTTTGTATCTATATGGCAGTGAGTACATCATTGGCAGACTTGCAAGAACAGGTTAGGAGAATTTCTATGACATTGATAGGAGTTGAAAACAACTTGAGGCCCATAATCAATCAATCAGTCAGTCAGTCAATCAATGTATCTATTGATGACTGATTGCTAATTGCACAATAGTACTAGAACACTTATCCAATAGTACATGCTCTTACTCTTTGGCTGTTACCAGTATAATTCTTAAATAATTAATGCACTTACTTTATTGCTTCAATTTGATTTTTTCCCTATGTAACTCTATGGCAGAAGGAGGAAGGTCAAGGAAAGAGGTTTTGAGATGTCACAATCCTGTAGCCAAACCCACTCCATTCTGCAACATTATTACGGGCAGATGGCTTCCTCGCCAATTGGTGTTGTTCAGAAAAAGGAGGCCACTAAAGCCAAAAAAAAATTCCAACCAATTATTTTACTTATCATGCATTGCACAGGCAAAATCAGGATGGTAGCATCTGGCAGTGAAACAGAACAGATGCAATAGGGGCAAGATAAGGACTGCCAATTCAATGCGAAATAGATCATACTTCAAAAGTGAGAAAAGGCCAATTGACTAAAATTGACTAAAAACAAGTTATTAATATGTCTTTTACAAGCATTGAAATATTTTTAAAGAGCAGGGTCTTGTAAAAATCATTTGTACTCAAGAAATGTTCCCAGGTCAGATTGGGTAGGAATCTCAAAGTGCTTTTGCCAGTAACATAGACTGATTCATGAGACTCTGGCATTCCAGGTGCTATAAGAACATTTTAGGGGGGAATAATCTGATTTGTTCATCCAAGTAGATTTGATTGAGAACTTCAATTACTCTCTTCTTTGTTTTCATTCAGATTTCTGATTCCATAAACTTTATAAATACACAGTTAAGGAGGGGAAAGTGAAGACATTGCACATAAAAGTATAGAAGTCTGAAGTGATGGATCAAACCATATTTCTGATTATTCTTCATGCATTTTACCTACAAAACTAACCTTGTACAAAAAGTAATATAAAATTAAGAATTTTTTTTGTTTAAAAAATTTATACTTCCAACTTGCAAGATGTGACTCCATACAACAATAAATACAAAGTCACAAAATCCAGACAACAACAGCAAAACACAAAACACATACCTGGGGCACACCAACATATACTCTATAACAAACTCACTTAACACCCTGACAACAACATTTGGGGAAATAGCCAGGACTTCCAAACCTTCCTGAAAGCTAACAGTTGGGGCAGTTAAATCTTAGTGGGAAATTGTTTTATAGGTCAGAAACCGCAGCAAAAAAGGTTTTCAAGTCCCACACATTATCAACTACCTGGTACAGTTTTGAATATTTCTGTTCTCAAAATCACTTTTATGTTGCTCCATATCACCCTGTCACGAGTAAGAAATCTCATGGAAATCTCATGTGGGACTGTCAAATGTTGGCAGCTCTTGTTACTCTTGTTTGGACAACTTCATGGCCTGTTACTGATGCCTTTGTTAACTAACATGAAGTAATTACAATGCAAAATCTCATGAGTATGAGTAAAACCCACTCATGAATATATTAGACATTTGACTGGACCTAACAAGTATAGGATTAAATGTACATGTCGGAATGATGCTTGGAAAGATGGGTCCATTCCCAGATTATTTTAAAGCTACAGTAAAGCTACTTTTCTGACAAAGGGAGCCATGTTTAAGATCAAAGGTGTAGAAACTTAGATAATGCAGTTAGACACCAAAGCACACAACTGCTTGTAATAAATAGCTTTTATTTCCTTGTTTAATTGTAAGAAACTAATATTCTCATTATACATTAATATGAATATGGTATGCAAAGAAGAGGATAGTTTTAGGCAAACAGTAGGCATATTTATAATTCAGAAACACAGATGCTTAGTTATTGGCTCTTCACTGGAGAACCTAATTGGTAAATGAGTTTTCTGAGTATTCATAATACAGCAAATTACTTGGGTTGGACACCTCAAGGGAATGGTATTGTCATGCTGAGCATGGTATCCAGTACTTTAATGTTTTAGATTTCACAAGGGGGGGTGGAGATGTACGTAACAGTATACAGAGGGAGAAAATTAAGAATTCTTAATAGCTTCCACTCTACCTTTCTGGAAAATGCTGCTGATGAAGAGAGCTAGTATCTTTTTTTGCTAAATTGTAGTATAGATAGTAGCTAGCCTTCTCTAGCATAGAAAATTAAAACTGGTTGGCACATGGATAGAAGACCACAAGGAACTCCTAGAGATAGTATTTTTTTTTAAAGATTCTAGAAGAATTGAATGACAGGGCTTTGCCTGACAAACAAACCCCAGGATCAATTTACGAGCTCACAAAAATCCCAAAATTCCTAGTAAGTAGTTTTTATAAAACATAACAAAAATTATACAGCTACAGTCTTGCAAAGCAAACATATTTATAATTTAAATCCTTTTTCTGTCTTGGGATTGGTTTTGGGCAAGGGGAAGTTCTGAATTGCATCTGTCCCTTGTTTAACAGATAGCCTGAACTTTATTATGTTGTTCTCTGAGCATCTGAAAAGCAGCTCATAAGCAATGGCAAACAATTTCATTATTGTTGCTGTAACAATGACATGGATGTGTCGATGCAATTGCCAGAAGTCAAATTCATTGGGAAAGAAATTTAACCCCCCCTCCAAAAAAAACCCACAGGTACAAAAATGATCTCATAGAGCATCAGATTAGAATTGGAGAGATCCAGGTTCATAATGGAGTTATCGGTCATTGCCTCTCACCTAGCCTACTTTGTAAGCTTGATGTATGTTACAACTGGAGGGAAAGAGGCTACAGTCAGCTCTTCATAGAGAAAACCAGGTTATAAATGAAATATTATATTGCACACAAACCTTGGCCATATCTTTGAGGCGCAGCTGCTTCATTACAGCAAGCCTATTCTTTTATTTAGATTCAAGTTACTTATCTCTGCATTTTCCTTATTATTCTGTTGTTTTTCCATTTTCCTTCATGTGTCTTTGGGGGAATTTAAATTGATGTTTAGAATATTATGGATTCATACTGAAAGCCGCATTTGTCTACTACAAAGAAACTAATTCTGTAATTTGGATTGAAAAATGCAGTTTATATAATAAAATTATGTAGTAAAAGGTGAAAGATGTATAAGTCACTTTGTGTGACAAAGATATTCATTTTATTACATTCACAGTTCAAGACTAAAGGGAATCACAAATATGTTATGTACCAATAGACAAAGTGAGAAGTCAGCACATTAGGGAGATGGAATTAGTAGCTGACATTAAAAAGTGATTAGCCTTTGATCTCTAAGATAGCTCACCTGATCATCATGTGGAAGCAAGGCTTAAACAGCACTTTCTAAAAACAATTATAATGGACAAGAATTTAGCACCTTGGGTAGAAATTTCAATAGATCAGTGGAAGTGCACAACTCTATTTCAGGCCAATTCCTGCATTTAATGAGGAGTAGAATACTGATATTTTCTTCCACAAAAGATTGTGGGTAAACACTTTAAGAGTAATTTTCTGTTTTGTTTCATTTTTAAATTATACAGGCAGGAAAGAAGGCTAATGTATTGATATTGTTATCAATATCAATACATGAGAAGAGCCGTGGTGGCGCAGTGGTTAGAGTGCAGTACTGCAGGCCACTTCAGCTGACTGTTATCTGCAGTTCAGCAGTTCTAATCTCACCGGCTCAAGGTTGACTCAGCCTTCCATCCTTCCGAGGTGGGTGAAATGAGGACCCAGACTGTGGGGGCGATATGCTGACTCTGTAAACCGCTTAGAGAGGGCTGAAAGCCCTATGAAGCGGTATATAAATCTAACTGCTATTGCTATTATTACAAGTAGCCTTTGATTTATGATTGCAATTGAGTCCAAAATTTCCATTACCAAGCAAAACACTTGTTGAGTGAGTTGCACCCCATTTTACAAACTTTCTCTTGCCACTTGTTGTTAAGCAAATTGTGGTGGTTGTTAAGTGAATCATGCAGTTGTTAAGAAAATCTGGCTTTTTCCATTGACTTTGCTTGTCGGAAGCCAATTGGGAAGATTTTAAATGGTGACAGCATGACTCCCAGACTATTAATGATATCCTATTATCTTCTACCGGTTCAGTAGGGGGAGAGTGTCTTGGCATGCGCAGAAGGTTTGTGAGGACATCTGGGTGGGTGGGCGGAGCCTCGTGCTGCCACCATTACCAGTTTGCCCGAACCGGTGCGAACCTACAGAATACCACCTCTGCCCCAGACAGTGCAACTGTCATAAATACATGCCAATTGACCCAAATTTTGACCATGTGATCAAGGGGATGTTGCAACAGTTGTGTGAAGAGACAAGTCACTCTTTTCAGTGTTGCTGTAACTTTGAACAGTTACTAAATGAAGTGTTACTAAATAAGTCGAAGGCTACCCATTCTTGCATTCTTTGTAGGGTCTGCTGATGCAGTAATTCTGTTTTTTGAACTTCATTTTTTATGGGGGAAAAAACCAACAGTACTCAAACACTGCTCATAATTATTCTTTTATAATTATTTTGATCATATGATCCAAATTTGGGTGCTTAGGAATCGGCATGTATTTATAACAGTTGCCAATTTTAATGAGCCTAGAATGTACGCATCTAAGTCCAGGTGATGTGGCATTAATCCAGAATCTGATCCGGGAACTGAAAAAGTAAGTCTTGTGATGAGAGATTAAGCTTTGACGTACATATTCCAGCTTTAGGACAACACTATTGTTCATCCTTCTGCACATAATGGAAGAGGCCTTGATATATAGTGAAATTTGACTCTATGGTTTTCAATCCTGCTTTCTGCTTCTTGAAAACAGCCTAGCATCATTTCATTAGAAATGTGTACTACATATATTTTTATTTTTCTAAAAATGAAAACACTTGGTGTTGCATCAAAATATTGGAATTTGATCTAGTTAAGAGGTTTCAAGGATCTATTCAATTATTTGTTGTAGGATTCTGACCTTTTACAAATGCATTTAAACAAAAGCTTAGAAAATTCAACCAGGCAGAATTCCACCTAACATATGTTAAGAATGACCCAAGTCCCTGCATGCGAGTTTCTTCAACACTTTTTATTTATTTTCAGTTACTTCATGGCAGCTCAGGAGCTATTGAATTGATTTTTTTAAAGAATCCATTTTAGTCCTCTAATTACCTCTTTTTATAATTAATTGCTAAGAAAGGCAGAAAAAACACTTGTCTGTAAGAGAGGATGGGTTGTCAAAGCAGCTTCTAATTTATGTTCTGTGGCTACAGCCTTTATTTTTACTTGATTTGTTTTGTTTTCTCATATTTTATTCTAATGTGTTGTTTTATGTTACAGTAATTCTTCTTAAGTGAAAAGCCCTGCAAATTATAGAAGCACTTATATTGTTGAAATTATGGTTCTTCCTGTTTGTAGGTCTTATTGTGAACGATTTAGTTTTTATTATGGATATATCCAGATTTGCAAACATGCAAAACACTAGATTAAAGAAAAAAAAGCACCTTTAAACACCTGGTAGGATTAACACACTATTAAAAGGCTGGTGATAAGAAAGATGTCTTCACCAAGAATCAAAAGCACAATAATATTTTTTTAAAAAAATCTAATATGTTAAACGTAATACTATGCTATTTTGTTCTTTTTTATTTTATTTTTATTTTATTTTCATGGAACCCAATTTTATATTATTTTTTTAGAATATTTTGATGCAAAAGTCTAAAGTAGATAAAGAAAAGTTACATGTGAAATTAAACCTACCAATCAGCAAATTTGCTAGATTTCTTATATTTTTAGATTTTTTTTATACTTTTTAATTTAACTGTTGTTGATTCATGTAAACAATCCATATGATTGCATCTTGTGGCTTTGAAATTAGCTTGTTATGGTATCTTGTATATTATACCAATAATACCAATACCAATAACAGGAGTTCTCCTGAATCTGCAAAGTAAGGATTAAATTGCACTTGAAATAATTGTATTACCATTTAGCCAATTGCTAGCTATATTTACTTTGCTGTAAAGAACCTGAATTGATGAAAATAAGTCCTTTCAGTCTCCATGCAGTTGTAACTAAACTTATGACAAACTGAATGGTGGAAAAACTGGGGGAATAAAAAGGTCTAATAAAATGTTTTGCCCCTCTCAGAAAAAAATCTCCCATAGGAAATTTGACCTTACTTCTTATATATGTGCAAATCTTAGAAAGTAACTAAAGAGAACTATGAACCCCAATCAGTACTTTTTCTTTCCCCTGTACTAGAATCTCTGAAAAGGATAAGAGAGATGGAGCAGTTATCTACATATCATTATCAACACCTCTGTATCTGTATACCCAGAGGTACACATTCACACATTGTATTTATGTATACTTTCTGAATCTGAGGTATTTGACTAAAGGGGTCTAAACTTGACTTTGCCTGTCCAGTCCCAATGAAACTCCCATTCTGGCCCTTTGTGTAAGTGCTCCCAAAGGGCTTGCTTACAAGATTGTTACTACAACCTTAAAAAAAATCATAGATTTTTTTTTATACTTATCTAATTAATTCACCATTTCCTCAGTTCAAATAGTTTATTCTGCATAAAGGCTTCTCAATTATATACAGCTAGAACTGGTACCTGTTCATTGCTGACAACTTCAATTCAATTTATTAAATTTATATGCCGCCCTTTTCCCCCGAAGGAGACTCAGGGCGGCTCACAACTCGAACCGGGGAGGGAAATACAGACAAAAGATTTAAAAGCAACAACATAACAATATATAATTTAAAAACTCACAACAGTCATACCATTCGAGACGGGGGCAACAGCTCTTTAGCCCCAGGCCTGTTGGAACAACCAGGTTTTGAGGACTTTGCGGAAGGCCTGGAGGGTGGTGAGAGTTCGAATCTCCATGGGGAGTTCGTTCCAGAGGGTCGGAGCAGCCACAGAGAAGGCTCTCCTCCGGGTAGTTGCCAGTCGACACTGGCCGGCGGATGGGATTCGGAGGAGGCCTAATCTGTGGGATCTAATCGGTCTAGTGGAGGTAATTGGCAGCAGGCGGTCTCTCAAGTACCCAGGTCCAATACCATGAAGGGCTTTATAAGTAACGACTAGCGCCTTGAAGCGTATCCGGAGACCAATAGGCAGCCAGTGCAGCTCGCGGAGGATAGGTGTTACGTGGGTGAACCGAGGTACACCCACAATCGCTCACGCGGCTGCATTCTGGACAAGCTGAAGTCTCCGAATACTCTTCAAGGGCTGCCCCATGTAGAGCACGTTGCAGTAGTCCAGTCTAGAGGTCACAAGGGCACGAGTGACTGTTGTGAGGGCCTCCCGGTTCAGGTAGGGACGCAACTGGTGCACCAGGCAAACCTGGGGAAATGCCCCCCTGGTCACAGCTGACAAGTGGTGTTCAAGAGTCAGCTGTGGGTCCAGGAGGACTCCCAAATTGCGAACCCTGTCTGAGGGGCGTACTGTTTGACCCCCCAGTCTGAGAGATGGAACACTTGGCCAATTAGTGGGAGGGAAGCACAGCAGCCACTCGGTCTTATCTGGATTGAGTACAAGCTTGTTAAGCCCCATCCAGTCCCTAACAGCCTCGAGGCACTGGCACATCACGTCAACTGCTTCATTGAGTTGGCACGGGGGGACAGATACAGCTGCATATCGTCCGCATACTGATGGTATTTTATCCCGTGCCATCGAATGATCTCACCCAGCGGCTTCATGTAGATATTAAACAGGAGGGGGGACAGGACTGAACCCTGCGGCACCCCATAATTCAGGGGCCTAGGGGTCGATCTCTGCCCTCCGACTAACACCGACTGCGACCTGTCCGAGAGGTAAGAGGAGAACCACCGTAGGACAGTGCCTCCCACCCCCACCTCCCGCAGTCGTCGCAAAAGGACACCATGGTCGATGGTATCGAAGGCCGCTGAAAAGTCAAGGAGCACTAGGACGGAGGCATGACCTCCGTCCCTGGCTCTCCAGAGATCATCGATCAATGCAACCAAAACGGTTTCCGTGCTGTAGCCAGGCCTAAATCCCGACTGGAAGGGATCTAGATAATCGGTTTCCTCCAAGGACCGCCGGAGTTGAAAGGCTACCACTTTCTCAACAACCTTCCCCACAAAGGGGAGGTTGGAGACTGGACGATAGTTGTTTAAGACGGCTGGATCCAAAGATGGCTTCTTCAGAAGGGGTCTCACCACCGCCGCCTTTAAAGCGGGGGGGAAGAACCCCTCCCAAAGGGAGGCGGTAACAACCACCTGGATCCAGCCCCGTGTCACCTCCCTGCTGTTTGCAACCAGCCAGGAGGGGCACGGGTCCAGTACACATGTGGAGGCACTTACAGCTCCCATGGCCTTGTCCACGTCCTCAGGGGTAACAGCTTGGAAATCAATCCAGTGGTGCCTCGGCTGGTTCTGCGCAATATTAAGTAATATTGATTGCCTTTATACATGTAGGAGACCACTGATGTGATAATACTTTAGAAAATCCAAGAAGGCGTATCAAAAATTTGAGAGGTAGGAGGACATAAACAACAGAATAAGGGCAATAACATGGAAGAACAGGTAATCGCAGATGAATGCACATGATAAATTTGTTTCATTTACAATAACTGTTATCTTTAAAGCCAGCTCCTCAAAAACAGGTATTTAAACACTGGTTTTAATGTGTGTTAAATTTATTGTGAAAATGTATTGCTTGTTGGGCAAATTTATATTTCATTTTTTCAGTGTAAGTATTGAAATCCATTAGTAATAGTAAACAAGATTGGAGAGTTTATTTCCTTGAAGCCTATCTTATTATATTTCTGTGAAAATAAGCACTCTCTCTACAGTCTTGTAGTTCTATACATATTGTAGTTGAACACGTTTGTTGTTTATATCAAGTATAAAATGACATTTGCTAAGTTTGTACATATGAATATGTATAAATTAAAATGTGGCAGATGCCAAGTTTGTATAGAATGCAAACATCAAATGTGGCAGATGGATCTGAAATTAAAATTATGTGATGGCAGCTGATCACAGCAATGCTGCAGGGGCCACAGTCTAACAAACACAACTGGTCTGAAGATCCTTGAAATTTCAGCTCCAGGGAAGTAATGGGTCTCATACTTTGGATGTCCTGTTGAAGTAACTTATTTCAAAACCTGTTGCCCTGTGATGCACCGGGTAGTGCAGTGGTTAAATGCAGCACTGCAGGCTACTTCAGCTGACTGCAGTTCTGCAGCTCGGCTGTTCAAATCTCACCGGCTCAGGGTTGACTCAGCCTTCCATCCTTCCAAGGTGGGTAAAATGAGGACCCGGATTGTTGTTGGGGGCAATATGCTGACTCTGTAAACCGCTTAGAGAGGGCTGAAAGCCCTATGAAGCAGTATATAAGTCTAACTGCTATTGCTATTTCACCCAATTGAAGGTTATAAACAGGACAGTTTTAGTAGTATATGTCATAGTTCTGAGTAATGCTCCCAATCAATTCAAGAAACTAAGGCTGTGATTTTTCTCAAAGATCCTATATATTGGGTATATCGTATGGCACATTTAAATATGTTCATTCATCTTCCATTAGACATTACATTAAAATATACTAAACATACTCAGGCCCATCTGGGCCAGATATTTCATCCACCCAAGATCTTCTAGAATAATCAAAAGCTTTTGTAAGGCTGTGGAAAAAAGCCTCACGCTGGTCCTAAGGATGGGAGCTCCCACAGACCATTTTCAAGCCTTCTCCTGCAGAAGTGGTATTCAGCCAGTTCGGACCAGTTCGCCCAAACCGGTAGTGGAAATTGCGGGTGGGCCTGTCCACTGACCCCAGCATGTTTTCAAGCCACGTGCTTGCATGCAAGCCACATGCATGATCAAAGCACATGCGTGGAAGGCCGAGCACATGTGTGGACGTGCACGCTCACATTTGCAAACTGGTAGGGAAAGTAAGTGAATACCACCCCTGCTCTCTTGCCATACTTTTGGGGGCCTTCAGCAGGTTTTCTCTGCTCACTTGGATGGGACAAGCAGAATCTGTACGAGATACATGGTCTCATAGATAGCCAATCCATTTATAAAGCTTTATAAGTAATAACAAACATTCAATTATATTTAAAGGAAGTGAAGGCATTATAGTTTGGTCCCAGCACCATTTTATTGGATTGTCCTTAATATGTGTCTTTGGCAAATCTCTTGTCTTTTTAGTTTTTGTAAAATGGTTGCTATTTTCCAAGACCAAAAGAATTGTGAGAATAGGCTATGTTTTCTAGAGCGGGTTGAATGAAAGTTGAACCAAATGCACAGTTTGCATTTAAGATTCCAATCTTTTATCTGCATTGGACAATCTTCTGTCTTACACTTCAATAAGCAGCCAGTCACTGGAACTGTAACAAAGAGAAATCAGATCAGCATTTTTCCCCCTTTTCCTTTGAACACCTGGCCAATATGCAGCACTCCACCGCTTTGAGACCAATGCAGGTTATGAACTCCTGACTCTTACTTTCAGCCTGTAATTTGGCTTTAAGAAATGGGTTCAGTGGTATTTTAAATGCATTTTTTGAGTGTGAATTGTTGTTCTCAAAAATTTTAAGACTTTGCAGAGAGAACCTTTTCCCAGACAAATTGCCGCTTCTCTGAAAAAAACTGTATTTCAGGCCAAAAACAATTTTTGTAACTTTCTTAGAATAACTTCAATTTTTATACTTCTTGTCATTGACAAGATGCACACAATGAGAGAAAACTGATAAAGCAATTTCAGCCAGGTTGACATACTTGAACCTATTAATGCTGAATATTATTATAATATAAGCCTGTCTCTACAGTGGTTCTGAGTAGCTTTCAATTTAAAAAATAATAATGAAAATGACATATGCAAAGAAAAGACAGAAACATGAACCACTATCACTTTAACCCAAAGGTTTGGGAAGTAGAGATGGCCCTCAGCGTACAACTATAATTGAGCTTGACAATAATAGTGATAAGTTATGACAGTCCTAAAATAGATCATCAGGTGACCAATCTGTTTTTATGACACTTTTTGCAGCAGTCATTAAGTAAATGCTGTGATCATTAAGAAAACCCATTGTTTGATATGGATAGTTTTTGCTGGAAAATGGTAATAAACATGGGTTTCCAGCAAAATTATTATAAATCATGATAACATGATCACAGGGGAAGAGGAAACAGCTGTAAATGCAAATTGGTAACTGAATGCCTAAAATGTGATCGCATGCCCATGGTAGGAGTGGCCATTGCAATCTCATGGGTCATAAGTAGCTTTTGGGGGAATTTACAATAACATTGTTAAAATAAAACTCAAAATAATTAGAAAAAGAGAAAATGAAAATAAATTGTGTTTTTTATGGTATGTGTGAAATGAAAAGAAGCTTTAATATTCCATTGGTCATTTTGCTGCACACAAATTCTTGCAAAACATCGGTTACTTTCAAAAACTCATTGATAATAAGCTGATCTATACAATACAATAGGAGAGTTGGAAGGGACCTTGGAGGTCTTCTAGATCAACCCCCTGCCTAGGCAGGAAGTCCTATACCGTTTCAGACAAATGCCTATCCAACATCTTCTTAAAGACTTCCAGTGTTGGGGCATTCACAACTTCTGGAGGCAAGCTGTTCCACTGATTAATTGTTCTAACTGTCAGGAAATTTCTCCTCAGTTTTAAGTTGCTTCTCTCCTTGATTAGTTTCCACCCATTGCTTCTTGTTCTACCCTCAGGTGCCTTGGAGAATAGTTTGACTCCCTCTTCTTTGTGGCAACCCCTGAGATATTGGAACACTGCTATCATGTCTCCCCTAGTCCTTCTTTCTATTAAACTAGACATACCCAGTTCCTGCAACCGTTCTTCATGTTTTAGTCTCCAGTCCCCTAATCATCTTTGTTGCTCTTCTCTGCACTCTTTCTAGAGTCTCCACAACTTTTATACATCGTGGCGACCAAAACTGAATGCAGTATTCCAACTGTGGCCTTACCAAGGCATTATAAAGTGGTATTAACACTTCACGTGATCTTGATTATATCCCTCTGTTTATGCAGCCTGGAACTGTGTTGGCAACACATTGATATCCTTGTTGTCCCTTTTACTAAAAAAAAACAAACCAAATCAAGATTTTCCTGTTATTATGAAATTGGGATTTATTTATTTGTTTTGTTTGTTGAATTTATATACATTGCACTGTTTGGGTGACTTTATGTGGCTTACAATAAAATGGACTATCTTGAAGTAATCACTTCTGTTTTGAATAAGGTTCATAGTTCAATCAATTAATTCAATTCAATTTGGTCAAGTATTGGAAACAAGGACAAAATGATAATTAAATACCAATAATGCAAACATTGCCATAGGTATTCATATGGGCTTTTATTATGTCATGTGTTTTTAGTTATGGGAAGATGCTATGCTAAAATTTGCAACCAACATTTTTTGGTTTAATGAAAGACAATTAATATAAAATTTATCAGGCTAGCTTGGACTTAGGGAATAAGAAAAGAGGCATTTGCAGTTTTACAAAGATGCACTGCATGATGAATGAATTTAACAGCATTAGTGCTGAAGAGGCAGGTACAGCAAGTTATAGAGGTTTTATTAATTCTCCCACTAAAAACTTTCTTAAGATGCTAAATCTAGTTCCAAACAAGTTGTTGGCATGGCAAAGTTACTGTCATGCTATAACTACTCGGTTTCCCTCTCAAATATTTTGTTCATTCTCTGATAGGATCTGAATGCAAACAATGCTCATTTTACTACCTTAGTATAAAAACCCATTTCTGATCATATTCTTAGCATTTGTACATTGTTAAATTTCCAAACCAAAATGTATGAGTGGCAGCTTTTAATTCTGGAAAAAAAAAGATTGAATCTTCACTGTTTATATGAGTCTATCTGATGAAAGCTGAATGACATAATATTATTGTATGACATGATTAGTGTATTTAATAATTTAAAAATCAAGAATGATCCTCCCCTCCCCATACTCCTTTATTTTTATCTAATATCATTTATTTCAAGTTGCTCAGGGTAGCATATAAGATTAATCAAACCAAATGTAATAAACAGGTACAAATCAATCCATTTTTAAAGCAAGCCAAAATGTGGGTGGTTTGTTGATTGTGTCTGCATACCACAATAGATCAGAATTCCACAAAATTCTGAATCACTTTGAATTATCTATTTGGCTTCTTCCACCATTGACTGAACAAACTTCAGAAGTTCAGTTATGCAAACCAGGATTCCAGACTTGTTCCTCATATTTTGTAAATGAAGCAGGAAGAAGACATTTTATATATCAATCTACGGAGCCCAAAGCTTCAACTCTTAACTCAAATTCCTCATGCTTTTAAAAACATGTGGATCATTTCATATATTTTGTATTTGTTATGAAAGTATGATCCAAGCTGGAAGTCAGGTGTTATTTTATATAGATTTATTTAGCACTAGATGTTAGTTTGACATCTTATGATTCTTGACAAATGTACAATACAATACAATAAAATACAATAGGAGAGTTGGAAGGGACCTTGGAGATCTTCTAGTCCAACCCCATGCCTAGACAGGAAATCCTATACCGTTTCAGACAAATGGCTATCCAAAATCTTCTTAAAGACTTCCAATGTTGGGGCATTCACAACTTCTGGAGGCAAGCTGTTCCACTGATTAATTGTTCTAACTGTCAGGAATTTTCTCCTCAGTTCTAAGTTGCTTCTCTCCTTGATTAGTTTCCACCCATTGCTTCTTGTTCTACTCTCAGGTTCCTTGGAAAATAGTTTGACTCCCTCTTCTTTGTGGCAACCCCTGAGATATTGGAACACTGCTATCATGTCTCCCCTAGTCATTCTTTCTATTAAACTAGACATACCCAATTCCTTCAACTGTTCTTCATATGTTTTAGTCTCCAGTCCCCTAATCATCTTTGTTGCTCTTCTCTGCACTCTTTCTAGAGTCTCCACATCTTTTCTACATTGTGGCGATCAAAACAGAATGCAGTATTCCAAGTGTGGCCTTACCAAGGCATTATAAAGTGGTATTAACCCTCCACATGATCTTGATTCTATCCCTCTATTTATGCAGCCTAGAACTGTGTTGGCTTTTTTGGAAGGTGCTGTACACTGCTGGCTCATATTTAAATGGTTGTCCACTAGGACTCCAAGATCCCTTTCAAAGTTACTCCTGTTGAGTAAGGTACCACCTATACTGTACCTGTGCGTTTCATTTTTGTTGCCTAAATGTAGAACCTTACTCTTACTGAGAGCCTATACACCAAAGATAAATTCCTTGTGTGTCCAACCACACTTGGCCAATAAAGATTTCTATTCTGTTCTATTTTTTTTCTCTATGGCGCAAAATATCAGATGTTGGAGAGATTCATTTACCATCTGTTCACAAGCTATAGAAGGTTCATTCACCATTGGCTTCAATTAATCAGACATAAAGTATCAAACTACAACATTCAACAGTGCTATTATACAATATAGATAGACACTTCGATGGCACTGCATTTAGTTACAATTCTCTCCAAAGAGTTATTTGTATGAATAATATGGTTTTTCTTATACTTGAAAACATTACTTTAAAATGTTGTTATTTGGTTTAGTTAGAGTGCTTTAATTACACTAATTAACTCAAGCATTGGTGGGATCAGAACAAATGACAACACTAGCTGTATATCAATTAATTTACCACTTATGTAAGTAGCATTTTCAAAATATTTGGACATTGTTGAGATTATGTTATGACTTTGGTATAAAAGAAATGTTTAAACTTCTTCAATAGGTTCTTCATTTGAGAAGTATAACAGAAGAAATGTTTAGCTTCTCAAATGAAGGAACCAATTTACAAGAGTTTGAAATCTTGTTTGCAAAAGGTTTTGTTTTGTTTTTTACGAAAAGCCAGTGTTCTTCACTCTGATTTAAAGAAATTAGAAGAATATTAGAATAGTTGTAAGAAAAATAATTTTAATAGTTTCTATGTGGGTGTTTCCAGAAAAGCATGATGGAAAATGTTTTTTTAATGACTATTACTTTCATTTAGAGCCATAGTTTGTAAACATTTTGGTCTCAGTACCTCTTTACTTTCTTAAAAGTTAATGATGAACTCAAACAGCTTTGATTTATGTGGGTTGTATCTATCAATATTTGCTGTTCGTTTGTTTGTTTATCTTAAATGCCACCCATCTCACCAAAAAAAGTTAAACATATTTATTTGAGATTACAACCCTTCTGAAAGGATGTCAGGGAACCCCAGGCCAATTTGAGAAGCACTGACCTAAGACATTAATCTTACACTCATAATTCAACCAGTTAGCTACTATGAGTAATTGCTAGCCTTTCCTCAAAATATGGGAACATTCTGAGGGAAAACTTTAGCTATTTAGCATATTTTACTATACTCAAGGAAATTTCACATAGGAATTCCCCTCTGTATCATATTCAACAACAATACAATATAACAAACAGAACTTACATCAGGCTAAACTCATAAGTTATTCCACTGATCTAGACAACTAGTGCAATCAAGGCTGAGAAACCCTTCAGGTATAAATAAATTCACAATTCTGAATCCTCAGTTTCTAATTTATCTCCCATTCCATCTTCTGCATTGTGCTATATTTTCCTTTTTCTTTTTACTGCCCGTATTTTTTCTCATCATGTTATGAAGAATAGGGTAACACCTTGAAACCTTTCTCCAAAGAGTCTCTAGAAAATAGAATTATACCAGTTTGAAATTTAAATTTAAGAGAGAAATATAATCAAAGGAAAAGAAGAGAAATAGAAAAAGCATAGAAACATGGTGATAGAAGGGAATATCTGGATATTGATTTACTGTGGGTCCTCAAGTCATTTTACTAGTAGGCTACAATTTGTATATTCATATAGTTATTTTCTTTAATTGCCCATTTCTCTTTAACATCCTAGTTACAACTCAGCTATTTGTTTCCCATAAAATTCTAAACTCAACCTATAATCAGGAAATTCAGTTTAGAAAATGTAATACATTTGCCTTGCTTTCCTATATTCTATAAATTTCAGTTTATTTATAAATGCATTTTTTTCTTTTGCACAGTTTTTTTCCACTCCAAATTATCTTCATCAACCTATGAAATAGTATCTGTCCATGACTCAGATCTATTTTTCTGTGCTGAGGGCGTGTTATCCTTGTCTTAGCCTCAGTGTTTATATCTAGCAGTGCTTGTGATATCCAGATTTTTTTAAAAAAATGCTGTAAAAACATATCCAAGGTCTGCAGTCCATCTGTTTCATTATTTCTAATATTGTTAAATAGCAGTATTTCTTTCTTCAGGAAAATTTACCCTGCTTTGAAGGGTTTTCTTGTTTGGTCACCTCATATGTTTGCCATTCAATATTTCCCCATCCCTGGTATCATTGTGATGTTAGACATTATTTTCAGTTCTTTTCTTAATGATTACCAACAGTGAACTTGCCTCCCCCCCCCACATATACAGACAGACACTGAGTTGAAATCCACATACCAGGTGAATACTTTACATCAAATTACTAATTGCAGCCTCTCAGTCACTAATTGCTTGTATCTGCATCAATGTATATATTTATTCACAAAAAAATTACAGTTTCTGTTTCTTACTCTTGATAGATTTATGTGTTCAATGATATATCTAGAATAATTCTGTTATCCTGTAATTAATAGGCCTTTTTAAGAGCCCTTGAAAGCTTCTACACAAGTGCTCTGTACTACTCTAAGGCTGGCTTTGGATCTGAGTGAGATCATGTCTCACTTTAGCAGCTAAGATATTTATTACTTCTTTCTGGTTGTTGGAAATTACAGCAACTATTATGCTTTCTTTTGAATTGCTGAGGTAAGTGATAAATTTTTCCATTGGTGAGAATTCTTGCTTCTCCCCCCCCCCTTCCTCAAATCTCTGGGGTTCAAACCAGACATGAATATCTTTACTCTTCACATCCAGAGCCAGGTGGCGCAGTGGTTAGGGTGCAATACTGCAGGCCACTTCAGCTGACTGCTATCTGCAGTTCAGCAGTTCTAATCTCACCGGCTCAAGGTTGACTCAGCCTTCCATCCTTCCGAAGTGGGTGAAATGAGGACCCAGACTGTGGGGGTGATATGCTGACTCTGTAAACCGCTTAGAGAGGGCTGAAAGCCCTCTCTAAGTCTAACTGCTATTGCTATTGCTACCCAGTGATATGTTCCTGGAACTTGCCTTTTTCAGTATCTGTTGTGTCCTCCCATACCCATGCATGAAGACTTTTAATACAGCTGACAAATGGTATAAAGGCATCTAGGAAGCATTTAAGAGATTTCTTTTTACTCTTAGAAATTCATCTTTACTCAAATATTTTTGGCAAAAGAGAGCCAGTTTTTTACAGTATGGTGCACCAGAACACACACACACACACACACACACACACACACAGACTGTATATATATTGTATATATAAAGTATAAGTCATCAGACTAGGAACTAGGATACCATGAGTTCTAGTCCTCACTTAAGCACTGATCCAGGATGAGTTTGGACTAGCCACGCTCTCTCTGCACTAGAAAGCAGGCAATGACAAGCTACTTCCAAAATCTTGCCAAGAAAACTGCAGGGACTTATCCAGGCATCTGCCAGGAGTCCACCACTCAAAGGCAACCCCCATCCTTCCAAAACCATGAATAGGGAAATTATACTTTATTCTGTTTCTTTTTTGTTAGAGGTAACTGCAAGGCTGATTGAATTTTTATTACCCTATGGTGCAGATTGAATTATATTCTAGGTAAGCAAGAAAAGAGGATGAGTGCAGGTGGACTTAAGTCATTTTCCCTGCATTCTCTGCATTTGAGGAACAAACACCCAGTTCAAACTATTTTGACCAGTTTCAGTAGAAATGTTGATCATACAGAAATTCCTGTCATCTGTGGTCTGGATAAATCTTATATGTTAAATCATGAACCTTCTATGTGTAAACCTTTGAAGAATTATAAAATATTAATGAAGTACTTTTGCCAAGCCAAGTTGAGTTTACTTTATTAAAGCTTGATCTTCTATGTGCTTGAGGATTTTGGTTTTAATAATGCTGCCCACTAATTTGCCAAGTGGGAGAAAGTTATAAAAATGTTGATAAATATGTTACATCCTACTTCCCTTTTTAAAAATTGTTCTTGCATTGGCCAGTTTCCAGTTCTCTGAAGGACATGTGATATATTTCTGTTATAAACTTAGCACTTTCACACTTAATAGATTTGCATCCTTTTTGAGTGCTCCTTGTCTACTAATGGGCCACAATTTCTGCATGTTTTAGTTTTATTGCATTTGCCAATATCTTCATTTGATTTATTTCTCTACTATTTGTTTATTTCCCTTGGCTCAGTGCTAAACTACTCATGATGTTATTCATATTTTTGTAGTTTCTCTTGCATTTTTAATGAATGGCTGGGAAGGAAGGGATGAATGTAGCAGGGATGTTTTTAATCTTTTGCCTAACAGAATGTAGTGGAAGCTTTGTTCCCAATGCAGTTAACCAACAAAAGAGACTAACTGCAGGATGACCCTTTAGGAGAAGCTCGTGATTAAAGGACCTTCTCCCATGCCACAATTTTAATTTAGTTTCCTCTCCCTCCGCTCCTGTTTTCTTGGTTATTTATTTATCTATTTTAAATTAGACTCTCCTAGGCTTCAGATGAGAACCTGTCTATTCTGAATCTTACTTTTCATTTTCCAATTTTGTTTGCATCACAAATAGTAAGCCTTTGCTATAACCTCCTGCCAGTTGTTCCCTAGCCATGCTTACCTAGAAGAAATTCCACAGTTTTCTAGATGTATGGGTTTTTTTGGTTACAGAACCATCTCAGGGAAAGATGCTAAAGTCTGTAAATGACCTTGGGCTATAAGTCTTCTTTGCCTGGAACCATCCTCTGTTGGGACCTATGAACAATGTGAATGATAAAACCCAGCCAAAGATCAGTATTCCCACAACAAAGTGAAGTGACACCAAGACTGAGGTACTTCATCTGTAGACAATTTGATGAGAGCATTTTGCATTCATAATAAGCAGTGACAGATCAGTAATATTTTTTTAAAAAAACTATTTCATCAAACATCATCACATGACTTGCTTGTGGAGATGATTTACCAAAGATGTACAAGGCTTCTTATCATGATACCTGTCTGTACACATAACTTTTGATATATGCATTTATTGTTTTTTTTAACACTAAACGGTTTGTGATTTTGTTTATTGACCTAATAAGCACTTTCCACTTGTCCAGATTGTAGTTTTGAAAACTCCATTTAAGGAATGCAAAATTTATCAAATAAGTTTCTTATATTTTAGCACATTGTTTATAACTAGGTTTTGCTGAATATTTGTTTTAAGATGGTTATTCACCTTGAGGGGTTGAAAGGGCCTTTTTACTTGTTCTAATAAACATTGCCTTTGAAACAGACCATCAGAATAAAGCATTTTAAAAGCATTATCTTTCTCTAAGCCCTGATAAAAGTGGATGAAATGTTGAATCATCCTTGAAGCTTCCATAAGTGAAATGATGATTTAATTGAAAATAACTTCCCCACTTTCCCCAAAGGGCAAGATAAAAGCAAAGCAGAGCAAAGAAAGAGGAGGGAAACTGGGAAAAATCGGGGAGGGAATCCTAGTGAATTCAATTAAAAAATACAAAGGCAAGCGGTACAGAATTCAGTGGAAGGGAAAGGAAGTGAGCTTTATCAAAAGTATGCAAAAGTTACCTATTATTTGATTGAATACTTTTACCTTTATGTTCATGAACTTTCTTTACAATATTTTTAGGACTCTTTATTTCAGTGGATTAGTATCCTTGTCAGTCTTGCCATGTAAAATGAACACAGCAAACTCGGGCTTCTGTTTTTGTCTCCTAATCCTTTTTTTAAATTAAAGTTTTTTTATTTTTAGTTTTCAAAACTAACACAACACAAAAAAATCCTCTTTCTTTACATATTGTAGAAAGTGTATCAGTTGGTTACAAAAAGTTTTCGTGCATTTCTTTCACAGTCACCCATGATTCATATTAATTATAGTATTTTAAATCAAATATATTTGTACATATTACCATCATCTTACCCCCATTCTCATTTGCCTATAATTGTTTAAACACCCTTCATCATAAAACATACCAAAACTCAAGACATAGCCACATACTGGCATCACATTTGCTATTTCTAGTATCCCAATAACACTATTCCTTATGGCCTATTGTAGCTAAACATCAATAACATTTAGTAACAAAGGTTTCTAATCTTCCTTTCCAAATCACTGTTTACAATTTACATCCAATTTCCCCATGTTGTACCCATTCCTATATATACATTATCATTATCTCTCCTTTATTTGATTATAGCCATCATTTTAGTTCTTTTTTATTAATCTTTATATGTAACCAAACTATTTCTCATCTTCCTTTCATAGGTACCATTGAATGTTCATATCCAATTACTACTTGTTATACCAATACATATGTATACATTATTATCATTTTCAATTGTTTATTTAACCATATCTATTGTCATTAATTTCACTAAGTCCAACTAGTTTTAGATTAAAGTTCCAGACCAGAATAATCAGTAGTGAAAGTAAAAGTATTTTGTTTTCAATACTCAAGTTTCCAGTCTTCGAGTAGCAGTTATCTCTCCCTTTGTTGTTACAATTGTTGCAATTCTCTTAATTCTTTTTGTATCTTTTGATATTCCAAGTTTTTTAAAAAGTCAAATTTTTACATGAAATAGAGAAGAAAGAGTAAAAGACACATGTAGTGATGAATAAGGAGAAGTTTAGTCCATAGGTTGTGAAAGTAATAGTAAAAATTTTAGAAGAAGAAAACTTGATCCGTTCATTTCAAATGGTTTGCATAAATTCAATCCATGAAAATAACATTTAAAAATTAAGATAACACACTGACCAAAACCATCCAAAGCTTAATTCCACTGCTTATTTCTTTTATTCTTAGATTTAAATTAACTTAAGTTTTTTTTATAGGCAGGCTCTTTTAAAACAGGTAAAAATTCCTCATCAGCTGTAAACATTTTCTCTTTCATTTCCTTCTATTTTGGAGCCATCCCTACTTCATCAGCCTAGGGGCTGAGCTTTTAACGTCAGCTGAGAGACCTTCTCCTGCATCAATCAGGGATTTGTGATGTCCCTGTGATCAGTAGAACGTAGTCTTCCTGTTCACCATCTCTACAGGATGGTTTAGGTCCGATTGGACCACCCAGCAAAAAAAGTATTGGCAGTGACCTCGGAGCATCAAGATCGGGCGACCATTTCATAGCGACAGAGGCTCCACCTCCCTTCCTCCTAATCCTTAACCCTAACCCTTCCTCCTCTGGTGACACAATTAGGAGAAGAAGAATCTGCTTTGAATTAGAATAAATAACTGTTTAATGCTAAATCAAATTCATCAAGCTGTGGTTTATAGCATGGAGCGTAAAAGGCAGCTTCATAAATGATTTCAAGAATTCCGGAAATCTTTATTTTCTGAGTCAAAAGAGTATTATTCTACCTTTGTTTCTAGTACCAATAGTGACTTTAAAAACACATTTGTCAGTGAATGCATAACAATATCAATAGATAACTCTGTCCTTCATATGAGCTGGACCCCAGATTTAGCTTAGGTTCCCATTCCCAATCCTTCTAAGTGATAACAAAACAACAAAACCCACAAGTGTTGATAAATTGATCTGGAACCAGCTTCATTTTTTCATACTAGGGGTCAGAAATGTCTTGTCCCTGGCAGCAAAGAAATATTTTTTTTAACTTTCAAATCAGGAGAAAGGCTTGCTTTTCTGTATGAGAGATGGCAGCATAAGGCAAGACAACTGATGGAAAAATAAATAAATAACGAGACATGTCTCATTTTCTTAATAGGTGAGTCTCTATGCTTACTGGAACCATTAACAGCTTATTGTTCTCAATACATGCAGAAAAAGCATTTACTTTTGGAATTTTCATCATCTGTCGGTAATAAAAAAAGTCTTATTCAATGAATATAAACTCCATAACATGATAATGTTGACTATTAGTTAAACCTCCCCCGCTAATATTTTGGCTAACTAAGAAGTCATTAAATGAAACTTGCTTGAGAAATACCATGCAGAGAAAATGGCTAATATCCAAGTTATATTTATTGTGTTTTCTAACAATTGGAGAAAAATTTGCCACAATGATGCTGTGAAAACATAACTCTTCTGTGGTAATTGTTCTTAACTTTAATTAAATGAGTTGATGAATTGGCAATAGCTAAATGTGCTATAAAGTTCTATATGGTGGATTCATTATTCCATTCATGAGAAGTTTACAACCAAAAAAGAAGAAATTTTTCATCAGTTTCAATTTGCCCCCTGCAGTCCTCAAAAAATTTGCTCTGGGAGGATTTGGGAAACCAAAGGAACAAAGGTAATGTTAGAAACTGTAGAAGGAAGGAAAAAGAAAAATCAAAATGTGTTTCTTCATTCTGAAGAGGCCTTTCTGGAGCTGAAAGAAACCAGTTATAAATCTTAAACCAACCCTTATTTATTTCTAGTGATTTTTAACTACATGTGAACAATATGTTATCAGTGATTGGTTATGTAAATTTAAATGTCACTTGAGGTGTTAGTATATTATTAAAGATCTATTGTTCTCAGTCAGAATTTAGAGAAAACAATAAAAGAAGAAACTGCTGTCATGCACCATAAACCAAACATCACAACTGCCCTTTTTTTACTGTACAGGCATAATAACAACATGATAGCTGAAAGTCTGTCAGGTGTAGGAATAAAGGAATCCATTCTGCCAGGTGGTCTATACAGAAAAGGAGCAGCAAGGTACTGAATTGCTATATGCCATTCAAATTATCTAATTATCTTACATACATACACACAGACACAGACACACACACACACACACACACAAATTTATATGTCACTTATCTCACTGTAGAGTTACTATGGGCAGCTTAGCCTTCTAAGAAAGAATTCAATCTTTAATAGAAAGTTGAGGAAAACTGTCTCAGCTTTTATGTATGGCAGGGACAAGGGTGTTTTGTCTGTCACCTCAGGCAATCAAATATCTTAGATTAGTTTTAAGTTTATCAAAGAACATACATCAGGAGTTAAGGTACACAAAGCAATTTCCTTTGAATGTGCATTTCCTATTCAGTATTTAGAAGTATTCAAGGATAATATCTATAATATATCCATGCACATACAGTCTTCTATATATGTCCAAAGCACAAACCTATGTAGATCATGTGGGCAAACTTGAAGACCTCATTAGACTAGAGATTATTTTTTTGTTTTTGTGTACAAATCAAAATATATCATTTTCCCATTTTGATTGGTGTCTCACCAATTATGGTGGCATCCAAGAAAAATCTCATTATGTATCTCTTATCAAGTACATTTCTTACTTGTGCATGAATCATAATTCAATCACTTGCCAACAATGTGATCCAAGATGTAGAATTCATGCTGCAGATATATCACCATTATTATTGTTGGATTATTTCTTTCTAAATTGAACATTCCCATAGGACTTAGACATGGCATTATTTAAATTTTGGCTTTGTTGGTTTTCATTTCTATCAATTGCACAATTTTGAATAGGGAACCCGCTCATTAACTTGGCCTGCCTATAAATTTGTATCAAACAAAACATTATTCATAAGGAACTGTGCAGCAGAGTACAATCCAACCACAATAAAAAAGTAACAAATAAGAATTAAACAGCAGTTTAAATTATATGAAAAGAATAAAGTCAGTATATGCTTTATTTACAATTACAATGAAAATAATACTATTCAAATATATTAGCCAAAACCTACCTCCTATCTAATAAAATGAAATTCAATCGTG
Organism: Thamnophis elegans; assembly: GCF_009769535.1. NCBI lineage: Eukaryota > Metazoa > Chordata > Lepidosauria > Squamata > Natricidae > Thamnophis > Thamnophis elegans. The sequence continues at coordinate 74,680,128 of NC_045542.1, forward strand.
AAAAGAATAACCCTAACCCTGCCAGCTTGGTTTCATCTGCAAATTTGATGAGTTCACCATTTATCCCCTCGTCCAAATCATTGATGAAGATGTTGAAGAGTATTGAGCCTAAAACAGAGCCTTGGGTACTCCACTGCATACTTCCCTCCATGTAGATGCAGTTGCATTGAGGACTACATGTTGGGTGGGGTTGGTCAGCCAGTTACGAATCCATCTGGTGGTGATGCTGTCTAACCCTTCTACTTTATCTAGTAGTAGGTTATGGTCTACCTTATCAAATGCCTTACTGAAGTCCAAGTAAACTATATCGATGGCCAGTGGTGAGTTTCAAATTCCGTTCCAACTGGTACATGCACCTACGCGGAAGCCCAGAAGCCTTTAAACACTGGTAAGGAGCTCGGGCAGCCAGATGGGCCCTCCAGAGCAGCGTACCGGAATGGTATCCGGTGCTCTGGGCTGGCTCTGGTATGCCTGTACCGGGGCGTACCGCCTGCAACCCATCACTGTTGACGGCTATCCTCTGGTGCACTAATTTGTCACTTTGTCAATCTTATCATCACGTTTTCCTCTGATGCTGTGAGGACTAGTCTTATTAGAGCAAACAAGGCAGACATTTTATGCTGTAGATGCTAGCAAGCAATAAAGGAAACAAACATGTTCTTTCGTTCAGATCTCAGGAATGGAACAGAAAAATGAATGTCAACTTCTTTGCAAGAACATGCATTAAGACAAATGTATAATCAATTTAAAACCCATGTCTTATAAATACCATTGTTTTTCCAGTTTTGTATTACTTATAATTTGCTAGAAGAATTTTCTAAGATCAAGTAGCAACAGCTCTAGGACAGAAACTGTACCCATCTATACATCCATTTGAATTTATTTTGTCCAAACAATTTAGCAGCTCCATTATTCATTACTTTCAGGAAACCCAAGGTCAATTTTGCTCACAAAATAAAAAGGGACATTTGCATTAAGCAATCCCTTAACAAATAATAGAAGACATTAATTTTATATGATCAAATTACAGAATTTGGGAGGAAAGGGGGGGGATAAAATGCCAATATATATTTAGCACCAGCAACAATTGGCAATTTCATGAACGTTAAATGCAAAGCTATATTTCACATTTTCTTTAACTGGCCCCCAGTTTGGGTACTTTTGGTTTATATAAAAAGCATCAGAACTCCCATTATGAAATAATAGTGAATTGGCAATGTACCAGTAATATATAGAGAGCAATTATTTCCCTGTTGTAGATTTCTGTACATGTTTTTTTACACAAATAAGAGTGATATTGGGTATGTCTGAATTTCTCATTTAAGCTACTTATATCTTACGTTAATGCCAGCTTGACCCTAAACTCATTTTATAGAGCTATGTTCATTACATCTTGACCCTAAACTGGCTGTATTCAACTTTTTTGGCAATAGTTTGCAAGATATTCAGTCTGGATACTACCTCCTCCCAGTTAGACAGTTCCCCTGCTGCTGCCCCTCCACCAATCATACTCTTTCCTGCAGGTGGGTCTTCCCAGACATACATATATTATATGCATATTGCAATACAATACATTAGAGTTACGGTAAACATATGTTTATAAGGTTGAAGCATGTAATGCTATTAGAGCTAAAATTAAGCACAAGGCACAGTTGAAGTGGCAGTAGCCTTTGAGATTAAGCTGCAGTGCTCTAACTCAGAGAGAGAGGAGCACTGTCTCTCTGAGTTAGACAGGAGATGAAAGGAAGAAGAAGCTAAGATTTAGAATGAACTAAGCAAATACCAAAAGTACGGTAATTAAAAAGTTTGTTTCAATATGTAAGAAACAAGACAAAAATATCAAAAGAATGATGGGTCTACTAATGGGATAAGATGGCAAGAAGGGGATGGTTAGCAGGGGAAAAGCAGAACTGCTTAATTCATTTTTTGCATCTGACTTGGTGCAAAAGTAAAAAAATAATCCAACATATCAAAAGCAGTATCTCAAAAGAGGGAAAAGAAATGCGAGTCAAAATAGGCAAGAAAATTGTAAGAGAACACCTATCCATTGTAGATGCACAATCAGCAGGACCAGATTGTTTAATTTCAGGATTTTGAAGAATCTAGCAAACGGTTTTGGAACCACTGAACAAAATCTTTCAAAGCTTATGTGGTACTGGGGGACTACCAAGAACAGGTCATACCAGACAAACTTTACAACAGGACTGAATTACTGGTTCAGGGAACTGCTGTGGACACTCAAACTTCAGAAAGGCATTTGATAAAGTAGAACACAGCCTGCTTCTTGGTAAGATAGAACAATGTGGGATAGATAGCATCATGACCAGATGGATTTGCAACTGGAAGATCAACTGTAATGTATGATCCTCAGTGGAACTACATCTAAGTGGAGGGAAGCATGCAGTGGTTCAAGATTCTGTCTTAGACCACTATACTTCAATATCATCACAAATTATTTAGCTGAGGGGCTAGAAGGAGAACTAATCAAATTTTCAGATAACACCAAGTTGTGGTGACTAGCCAACATTTTAGAAGATAAATTCAAGATACAGAAGCATCTTGACTGAGCTGAATCTATCCAGCAAAATGCAATTGGCAAAAGTAAGATCGTACCCTTAGGCAAGAAAAACCAGATGCACAGGTATAGAATATATGATAACTGGTTCAATAGTAGTGACTGTGAGAGAGATCTAGGTGTCCTATTGGGCAACCACATGTATGAGACAGCAGTGTGTTGCAGGGGCTGAAAAAGCCAATGCAGTCCTAGGCTGCATCAACAGAGAAACAGCATTAAAAACACATGAAAATGCTGCTTTATACTGCACTGGTAAGACCATACTTGGAATATTACATCCAGTTCTGGTCGCGATAGAAAGCAATGTTGAGACGCTAGATAGAGTGCAGAGAAGAGCAACAAAGATGATAAAGGGTCTGGAGGCTAAACCATATGGTGTATGGTTGTGGGAACTAGATACATCTACTATAACAAAGAAAAGGACTGAGGGTGACATGATAGTGTCCAATAATTGATCCTTTGTTTTTTCTACCTAGTGGAGCTGACATCATCTAATTCTGATAACAAAATAAGAGTTAATCTGGATATGTTTTAAAATAACAAATATAGCAGATTTAATAACTTCCAATCAAGCATTTTTGTATTAAGATTATCGTCAACATTTTACCATCATTTTTCTTTTTAAAAGTTGCCTCTGTGTTATGACATGAAGGAAGGAGGAAAAAGTAAACCTCCTTAATAGACAGAACACTTTTTCCTCAATAATTATACCTGATTTTAAAAATGCCCTTTCAACAAATAGAAATCTGAATCATTACTTGTCATAGAAGATGTCAATGTTTCCTAATTAGAAAAAAGTTGCACATTTCTTTGTATTTGTCAATTTTTTCTCTTTCTGGCAGTATTCTCTTTAAATTGCCTACCATTGGAACAGAGAGAAAAGGGCAAGATTATCATTATTTTAGAAGCATAACTACCCTTGTATTCATGCATTGAGCATCATAGCTTGGTCACCCATTCATTAATATTAGCTATCTAATTATTGTAGTAAAAGACCAAGCCAACATATTTGTTATCTTGTTCATTTTCATTTTTTTAAATCAAGTGGTAAAAATAGTAACCTTCTCCCTATAGCACCTCTCTAGTATACATTAGAAGAGCCTCATCATGTCCAGGTTTCTGCAGGAATGTAAAGAAGTAGAAGCGATGTTTTTAATCTACATAAATGGAGTTCTTAAAGTAACAGCAGCAGCTTTTTCTCCTCTCTTGCGAAATCTGAAAAAAACCTCAAGCTTCTTGAAAAGAATCTGAAACTATTTGTGGTTATTTTCCCAAAAGATACTTTGCTTGATGTCTGGGGCTGTTCATCACTTCCTATTAGAAGTCCAAGGTGCTATTTCTGTGTCCATCAGTACATCACCACGTATGCGTGTTTTAAACCTACAGGGTGTTATTCTGAGCTATATTCCAGCAGTGTAAGTATAATTTTATTACACTTCCTAACAGCAGATTTCTGGACTACTCACTTGTTCAAGAGAAACAGAGTTCTCACATCACAGGGGAGATGCAACCGCTAATGTTTCTGATCTAAATTTTAACAAGAAAGATTAAGAGATGTTAAACTATAGGTCTTGGATGAACCAAAATTTGATATTTTACCTGACTTTCAAATTAAAACTCTGCAAGCCATGACAAACCATTCTTTTAGGGCATTGAAAATCCCAGGATGAACCAGTTAATGAAAGATTAAGAACTGCTTTCAAGATTTATCTCATTTCCCTTTGAATCATTTCCCAATTCCCACTGGCTAATTGTTTCTACTTTTTCTCCAGCTCAGTCACTAACAATATGCAGCTGATATGAAGCCAAGATAGAGAGAATAGGAAACAGTAACTTCTATGCAGGTTTCTTGGGGTTCACTTTTTTGTCTTGCAACCCCACTCCCCATCCCCCCAAAAAAACCTTCAAAAACTTCTCAAGAAGTAAAAATAAGGATCTGGTTTACCTCTATGCTTTTCAAGAAATGCTCATTATAATTTGTACTGTGACTCTTGATCTGAGAGATCCTTTGTGCTCTCTGAGCAGGGTTGTTTTCATTACCCAAACAAGGTAACATAATCACTGCTGACTAGCACTGATGATACCTAGTTTGGGTAATGAAACATCTGTAAGAAAACAATCCAGCTCAGAGAGCATCAAGGACCCCACATGTCAACCCTGAGGAGTGGTGGGTTCCTACCAGTTCGAACTGGTTCGGCCGAACCGGTAATGTTATGGTGGCCTGGATTGCTAGAACCAGCAGCGACCCAGGACTGCCACACCCCCAACTGGCTCCCTGGTCTCTTCTGCCACTGCTGGCATGTTTCTGCACATGAGCAGAACAGTTTTCAGTCAACTGTGCATGTACATCAACGCATGGTGGGTTGCATGCAAACAAAGGGAGCAAAATGCCATCTCAGCGAACCTGTAGTAAACCAGTTAGGAACACACCAGTGACCCTGAGTTACAAATATTTCCCATTAGTAGATTTGATTATCTACTAATGGAGAATATTTTTAATGATGGGATTATGTCATCATTACACAGCAGTTATGAAGAATGAAAGTCATATTTTAAAGATTTTGGAGCAAAAGTATTGTCACCTGGCCCGTGGTTAAAGTCGTGAGTTTGTCAGATGGAAAGCTGACAGCCAGGGTTCGAGACCCGAGCACAATGATGTGAGCTCCCATCCTTGTCCCAGCTCCTGCTCACCTACCATGCAAATGTGAGTAAATAGACACTACTTGGTAGAAAAGTAACAGCATTCCATGAACCTTGGTGTATAGTCATGCTGGCCACATAACCAAGGAAATATCTTCAGATAAGAGGTGTGTGTGTGTGTGTGTGTGTGTGTGTGTGTGTGTGTGTTTTCATTGACTTATTGTATATTCAAGTTCAAGGATAGCATTGAATCTATGGGAACTTAGCTAAAATATTGAGATCTGGTAAAGCATAATGATTTATTTAGTATTTTGATAACAGTATGGAATCTGTCTCATAATTATTAGGTATGTGAATGGAGTTTTTGAAATGCACAATTTGAAAAAGTGATCAGTGACAGCAAGCACTGATCTGTAACATAAAATGCACCATGAATTGATAGCTCATGCAGTAAAATTTGATTTATGTAACATGGTACTTCTCTAGAGAGTTCCCTCCTGACCTATACCTTCTGGATCTGGTAGAGAGGAATGAAAACAAATGTGAATTCTAATGCAATGTGACTTTCCAGATGGTTCAGTCTTTCAGGATTCATTTGGCACCAATTCGTCTTCACAACTCTGTATATTCATCCAGGAATCATGTTTTTCTCACTATTTAAGCAGCAGTAACTATTAAAATGTCAGGAAAACTGGTTGCTACTCATAGTGCCGACGTCATTCAACTACTTGTATTGTTTTCATAGCTTACTTTTTTAATATGTTCATGATTAAACAAAATGAGTTGTAGTCTTAAAACTCAACAGATTCTCTTTTATCAAAGTTTTATACTAATTATTATACTTTTGGATCACTTTTCCTCCTGCAATAGCCTATTTTCTATCCACAATTCCCATTTTCAGGGCTTTTGTAAATGGGCATCACCATTATTTGGTGTGGAGCAGTGGAAAAACAGTTTATCGTGTCCTAATAATTAACTGACTCTTAATGTCAAATTTGTTAAACATTTTTAAAAGACAGGTCATTTTGCTGTTCTTGAAATTGCATATTTTTCAGCAATAAATGTATTTAAATGATAAATACCAGTACATATTATTTTTTCTTTAAAAAAAATACTGCCACATGTATCTATTCTATGTCACTTTACACAATTTCCTTTTTTTAAAAAGCACTTATATATCTTATATTTAAGTAGAAGGAAGCCTATGCTTTTTTTTTTTTGTAGTTTGCCCAGATCTACACTATTTTAGTGCACTTTTCTAGGGGAGAACAGCAGTCACACAAGAGAGATTCCATTTATGCAATGCCAGTGTTCATTTTGGTAGCTTCATGACAAAATAAATCCTTGCCAGTTTTCATTATCTTGTTTAGCCTTTACTTGTACTATCACAAGAACTGAAACACTTCAGCAGAAGTTTATGGATGGAAAATTAAGGTCGTTTATCTGGACCAGTCTGTAGGTTTTAATTAGTTCCTAGCTTTAAATCAAAGAAGAACCCAGAACCAAGAAGGAAAGTTTGTTCAGCAGAATTAAAAATGGGATTAAGATTTATACTGGTAGTATTAATTGACTAGAGTTAAAAGCAGATTTAAGTGTCAATATAAATGTCTGTTATCACTGTTGAATTAGCACTTTCCGCTGAATCACTTATTTTGGATTTAAACTGGGATAAATGAGATCAGAATGTGGTTTTCTGACGATAAGAGGTTTTTTTTAAGCTGCTTTTGATAATGCTGCCTTCTTAGAATTGCTGTCTGAAGAAAGGAGAAGTTGCCAATTTAAAATTTATATTAAACTACATTTAATACAGTTCTAAAACAAAAATAACATTTTAAAAAAATTAACTCAGGTGAAAGATTTGTTTATCAAGCAATTATGAAAATAGGATTTGGAAGGACAAGGTTATCGCTAATACAGTTTTAGGGTTTATCAAAGACTGGTACATGGGTGAAGAGAATTAACTGATTAGGAGGACAGTATATTGAAGCATAACTCTTTAATTGTATACATATGTACTACAATTAAGAGGTGTTTATCTGTTAGGGCCCTGGTTCTACAAAACTGCCTTTCCCAAGAAATTGGAGCAATTGTTGATCAATTTTTGAACAAAACTCTTCCAGAGAACTTTTAATTATTTTATTGATTAAATTTGTATCCTACCCATCTCACTATAATAGCAACTTTAGGTGGCATCTTTGATGGTGGTTTACATGAAGCTGCATATTGGCTATGTCTTAATGATCTTAATTGCTTATGGATTATTATTTCCATGAGTGTCTTAATATAGTTTAAATTGATTTAATTCTTCATTGTATCCCCCAGGGGTATTACATTGTATTTGTTGTATTGCAGGCTCATGACATTCTTGGTGAAATATGCTGGCAAATAAGACTTGTGAATTAAAGCATTGTAAGACATTGCATTGATAACTGTATGAAGGGTGGCGTTTTGATACTCTTAAGGATGGATCAGAAAAAACTAAACAATGGTAAAATTCCACCAAAGATTTGGACAAATATGATTCAGAGATAACCCTTTAATGTAATTCTTGACAGCCTTAAGATATAGCAGACAGTTCGGAGTCCTTGGTGCTCTATGAGCTTGGTTGTTTTCTTATAGTCATTTCACTGAATCTGCAAGAAAACAATCAATCTCAGAGAGCACAAAAGATTCCACAGTTCAATCCTAAACTACAAATATTCTCCTCTCTGGAACCTATTTCTTCTATTGGTAGCTCTGAGTTATTGCATACCTTAAAAAAATTAGAAATAAAACAAGAGTCTATCAGCTCAAGCTGAGGGACTCTTGTTTTATTTCTAATCTATCTATCTATCTATCTATCTATCTATCTATCTATCTATCTATCTATCTATCTATCTATCTATCTATCTATCTACCTACCTACCTACCTACCTACCTACCTACCTACCTACCTACCTACCTACCTACCTACCTACCTATCTATCTATCTATCTATCTATCTATCTATATTCGTAGATTTTCACTGGTACAGGTATGCTGGTCTTGTTATATTTGGGTCTTTTCCCTTGTAAGATCTTACAACAAGACCAGACGGGAAAAGACCCGAATACAACAAGACCAGCATGCCAGAGATAGAGATAGAGATAGAGATAGAGATGAGAGATGAGAGATGAGAGATGAGAGATGAGAGATGAGAGATGAGAGATGAGAGAGAGAGAGAGAGAGAGAGAGAGAGAGAGAGAGAGAGAGAGAGAGAGAGAGAGAGAGATGATAGATAGAGGGGAGAGGGGGAGGGAACACTAGCAATAGCTTGAAGTCATTGCTATCATGTGTAATTGTAAATATTTTTGAATATCTCAAAAGTCTTTCCTTCTGTATCAATGGGATAACATAACTATTTATGCTAGCATTTGCTAACGAAACTAACTGTGGTGACATCTTGATGCTGATCTTTTCATGATTCTGGGAAGAAATACAAATGCATGCCACTGCCTTCTTGAAGACTGAAACTGAATTATAATAGATTTCAATAATTTCAAGAAATTGCATATTGGTTTTAAAATATCATAATTGAAAAAAATATATATTCAAAATTCTGTTGCCTTTAATGATATATTTACTACCATTTTCAGAACATAAGTGCAATAGTTTCAACTAAGTTCCAGGATAAATATACTAGTATAAGTTATATAAGTCTAACTCAGAGTGTGAACCTGGCCCAAGGGATGCTTCGATCTGCCCTGTAGGGCCTGGAAATAGCAAAATATCGGCCTGCAGTGCCTCTGCTAGCGAAAATGGGGTGTGGCAGAATGCTACAGGAGAATGCTACAGAATGCTACAGCAGAATGCTGGCAGAATGCTACAGAAGGCCGTCCAGGCCAAAAATGGGATGTGTGAGGCCCATACCCGATTTTGGCCAGCAGAATGCTGCAAGGAGCCATCCAGCCCATCTCCCCACCCTGGCCAGCCTGTGGAGGACAACTACAATGCTGATTCAGCCCTCAAATAAATCCAGTTTGACACCCCTGATCTAACTAGCATAAGATCACTAGACAGATTAAGTGGTCTAACTTGAGAATGGATTCCATAAATATAATCTAAAAAGCTGGATGGTGATTTCTACCAAGTTGCAGCAGTTTAATCAGATTCCTTCATGACATAAATAAGGCCACAAGAAGTCCCCAAAAGAGTAAGCCTCCAACAATGCTAGTCACCTGGTTGGTCTGTATTTAAGTATGCTATTCCTCAGCACTTTCAGCAGAGATGAACTTTATGACATAATTATGAGGTAATATATAAAATGGTTACCATCCAATAAAGGTCCAAGTAATGATTCATAAGACTGATAGTTTCAAATTACCTGAACTTTAACAAAAATTTCTTACATTTTATTAATTTAAGATATTATGAACATTACAAAAATATAGGCTTGGAATTGAAGAACAGCTCATTAGTTATAGCATGACAGGAGGCTATAGTAGCAGAACTTAATTCCATGATTTGCAAATCTTACTAAGAAGAGAAATTGGCCAAGCTATTACCTCATAAATTATAAACCTTAGATATTATATTCATTTATTCCAGAATGAATAATGTTAAATTTGTAAATCATCTATAAATTTCTAACTCATAAGAAATGTTATATTTTAAGCCTTGATATGTAAGTTGTAAAAAAAATATGGTAAACTTTCCACAAAGACAAATCAACTGGAGTACCATCATTTCTGTATGAACAGGTTTAAAATATCTACTGCAAAAGTGGCTGATAAACTTTCTTTTCTGAAAAAAAATATTAAAAAGCATATAAAACTGTTTATTTTTTTAGACCAAATTATGCAAGAGCCTTACATAATTTTCCACTTTCTGTAATGATTATAATTATAGCAATTACAAATATCAAATATTTGTAATAAAAATATTAACTAATCCCATAGTCATTGTAGCCTAAATAATAAAATAAAAATATGTCTTAAACGATATTTATATATTATCACTTTATCAGTGATTTACATATATAATACTTTTTCTGTTATTTTCTATTTTGCTAAAAGCAATTATACTACGAGACTGCCTCTGATGTAATAAAAGAAAACCTAACATTTATTTTTCAATTCAGTAAACTTAAGAAATAAGCTTTTGATTTTGAAAAAAAATGTAATTATAGAATGTGTTTTGAATACCTTTATTGAATGTTTTCTTGCTTAATACAAGAGTGGAATCTGAATCTCACTATGATTGATTCACAGGCTGATACACTTCAGCAAAAAAAATACATTTGAAAATCAAAAGAACAAACAGGTCTCAGGGGCTCATTCTTATCAGCATCTAGGATTTTCAAAAGTTTCCAGTTAATTAATTTCAAGATTCTGAATCAGTGCAATGCATATTCTCCACTGAACAGGCCATTATTATGTATGGAAGTCAGGTTTTTTTTAAATTAATGTAATGAAAAAGGAATGAAAAGGTGGTTTTATCAGCCTCTGCTTCCTTTTTTTTAATTTAAAGATAGCAAACTTGCTCATGCAAGATATTTTATTTATTTATCAGTAAAATCACCTCAAGATGTCATTGATCTTCTAGGTCTCCAGGCCTGATAACATAGCCAGGTGTTGAGGAATACGAGCAGGAAGGTATGCGGGATATGTTATTTGTAAAAATAATAAAGGATGATGCAAATTAACATTAATAGGGATGGAACTAACCTCATTCTGGTAGGGAGAAAGTTTCATAAAGTAAGCAATTCATTGGTACAAATGCATGGATACAAGGCATAAAAATGCAGGAGCATCCATTACCAAGGTATTACAATTGTGCAAATATACTACAATAGAGTTTTATAAATCATTTGAAATGGGTATTTGGTATGCATGGGAAGGATACAAAAACACTATTGTCAAACTATTAAAACAGCCACATGCTTTCCTAGGATGTTTTGAAAATCATTCTCAGCAGGTTTGACATGCATGTTCATCCACAACCACTTTATTTCACTTGGATAAAAACCCTTGTTTGTTTCAGTGTCTTCAAAAACTCTGTTTCAAGGGAGTTGCATAACCCTAATGTGTAGCTTGTAACCAACATGATATTGAGAACTAGTAACAAAAACTGCAATTTCGTTTGCATATTAAAATTTATTGATAGAGCTAAGTTTCATCTTAAAAACTTCCTCAGGCTGCCTTTTTAGACACAGTGTTTTTCTTGATCACTGCAGTTAACTAGTAATGATATAATAAAGCTTTCTGCCCAGGAGGTTAATGCACTTAATATCTCCCCTGCTATAAACATTGGAATTATGCCCATAGATTGCCTTGATTGCTTCAGTTATTGGCATTGCTTTATTTTGTAAACTTCCTAGTTTTATACCTAAGAACTCGGAAAGTTTTGTCTGGAAATAATTGATTGATTTTCATAATTTATAACATCTCTACATATATTTTTCTTAGCCAATGCAAAAATAAAAAAAATAAACTTTCTGAGTTAGCATAATTTGCACATATTGAGCAATTTACAAGGCAAAAGTTAGTTTTCCATTAAGCACAGAAAACAACTGCAAAACAATTCCAATAAACACAAAAAGAATGGAAAACAACTGCAAATAATTTATTCACTGCTTACCATATCCTCAACTTAGGTTCAATAACAGATAGGAAAATAAATTCCTAATATCTACAAACAACAGGAACAAAACTGGGCTCATCTGAATTTCAGATCTAGAATGAGCCTTAAGGTCTATGTAAGGGACTTCCTACATGAAGCTAATTTAGAGGGAAGAATAGCTTTCTGTGAAAAGACCAAGATCTCTATCGGCATAAAAAAGCTGTCATTCATTTATAGATTTCATTTTACATTGTTATAAACACATGCCTATGGGGGAAGTGTATTTATATTTGGCTTTGGCTTGGAAAAAGCACCTTTGCACTAAAGTGGGCAAAGACAATTCACCAATAAAATTTAGATAAGGTGAAATTTCCCTGTTTAACATATGCATATAAGACACACAAAGAAACAACTGAAAGCAGCTGTCATTGTGGAAAGCAAGTACTCTACTACCATTACTTTGTTTTGCACATTCTTGCAAAGACTTTTCCCCAGAGTTTTTGCTGGCTGGATGTTAAATATAACATGTCCAGTTTCTCTGTTTTGGTCTTATGTGCTGAAAGTGAGTTAGATATGAGATGGATGGATGGATAGATTGATTGACAATTTACTATGGGAAAAGAGTAATTATGTATGCAGAACATTGTGCTATTATGGAAAAACATAGACATGATTTCTTCCTTGGATTTATGACCATATTCTTTTTAATTCTTGTGGTCTTTTGTATCTGCTGAGAAGCTATAGTGGTGAGGATGAAGATGGTATAATTCAAAATACATTGCAGTAGCCTGAATTCTACTGGCTTATCTTCAATATTAATTTGCTCTTCTAATCATCTGTATCCAAATTACTTCAGCTGCCTCAATTTCTTTGGCAATAGAGCATGAATATTTTAGTGCAAATATAGTTCTGCCCTTTCATATGTCACTTTGCCTGAGATTTGATTGATGGGAATGAATTGGCAAGGCTTTTTGTTGGGGCACCCAACACAACTCTGCAGCACTTTGAAAATATTTAATAAAAAGCATTTCAGAGTATGCAGAAGCCCAAAGATAGTCTAACTTTAAAAAACAGCTTTTTTCATCCTATTTCTGCATAGTGGTCTTCTGCAAGATCCTAGCAAAAAGACATAGCTGCCTTAAAGAGATGCCTCTGTAAGTACATTTTCACCCCCACATGCTCAGAAGTGTCATTTTGAAATCCAAGGCAGCACACTGCTCTAATACTTAGTATGTTATATTTCTTGACAAGAAGTTCATCATACTATGCTCAGTCTGTCATGCTGTTCTTGGTGAAAGAAAGGTAAGCTGAAAGAGACAAATTCATCATGTATTACCACCAGGATATAAAGCAATACCTGAAAGAATGCATCCTTTTGATTCATATTAAACATTGCAACATCAAGAGGGACAGAAGAAAATATGATTTCCCATTTGATAGAAGAGGTTGCAAAAATATTTGCTTTGTTCAGCTTCATCCAGATATTTATACCCTGTTCACTTACAGCTCTGACCTCACCTCAGTGGGGGTTTAGTTCCCAGTAACTGCCAATTTGTTGTAGTAGTTAAGACACCAGGCCAGAAACTGGGATACCATAAGTTCTAGTCCTATCTCATGAAGCCAACTGAGTGACCTTAGGCCAGTAGGTATTTCTCAGTTCTAGGAAGCAGGCAACCTACTCCTGAAAATCTTGCCAAAAAAACTGCAGAGACTTTTCCAGGCAGTCACCAAAAATCAACACTGACTGGAAGACACCGTAAAATAAAAAGAGAGAAAGAAACAATCAAACCCATTTCCATGAGGGATACTGCTATACGAATGAAGGCAAATATACATGTTCCATGGTTGCAGGATCTAATCTGGGTCAGTCATCAGGACCCTAGATTTAGGTTTTAGTCTGCTACTGCTATAATTTACTTAAAAATGGTAAACTTTTAAACATTTTTTTCAACCTGACACTCTATAACAGTACTGTCAAACTCCTGGTCCATGGGCTGAATGCATCACGAGCTGGCCACGCCCAGTTTAGGGAAAGGGGAAGAAGTCCTGATACATCATGTGACACCACCATGACAACATGAGTTTGACAGCCTGCTCTATAACCACAAACAGCCAAAGAAAACCTTATTATAATGGCTTATATTTAGAACACTACCTCAATTACCCAATCAGAATTAAAAGCTCAGCTGCTCTGCTGCATAGTGGTAGTTACCCAACTGCTGGGCTGCTGGAATTGGGATGCAAGTTGAGTTGGATACTTTTCAGCAAAATCTTGTAATGCTGGAAACAAAGCAGACCCCCCAAATTAGTTTAAAAAGAGAGAAAGCACTTGAACAGCAATTAGATTCAATAGAATTAGCTAAATTTCTCTTTTAATCAGTCCAAGGAGAAACAATAGCAGCTGTCTCAATAAGGGGTAAATGGAGTCCACTTTCATTTAAAATCTGGACTTGCCTGGCCAGTTAAATCAGGTCAGCTGAATCTGGCAAATGTATTTGCAGAAAGAGATAAGTTTGATTAGTTTTAATCTGAATAGTTGAGGAGGGTGTAAATTTGTGCAAGTCTGTAACCAAACTTACTGCTCTGCAAACTTAAAAAGGTAAAAGAAAAATCTTTGTTGCATACACAAATGAGCTGTGCTTCTCCAGTTGATAAATCCTATGTGTGGCTGTATTTTGGTGTTGAGATATTTATTCCTAGTAGCAACAGCATGGATATTATTCAGTTGTCTCAAGAATGGGAAGCCAATCATCTTTTTCAAGTGTTGATAAATGTTGCAGTCTCTGCAGCTGTTCTCACTGGATTCAGGAGAACATTTCCTCCTTGGCAGTAATTTAGGTTCCACCACAAAACCGCGGTAGACTAAAGCGCGTGTGACTAAAGCGCGGTGACAAAACCGTACCGTCAAAACTGTGCGACAACAGCGCGCCGACAACAGCGTGCCGACAGAAGCGCGCTGTAACATAACCCTAAACCTAACCCTAAACCTAACCCTAAACCTAACCCTAAACCTAACCCTAAACCTACCCTAAACCTACCCTAAACCTAACCCTAAACCTAACCCTAAACCTAACCCTAAACCTTACCTTAAGTTAAATCGCGCTGTTGTCGGCGCGCTGTTGTCGGCGCGGTTTTGACATTGCGGTTTTAGCACCGCAGTGTTGTCGGCGCGCTTTTGACATTCACGGTTATGTCGTGCCACGGTAATTTAGCCAAACCCTTCCACTGACTTCTCACTTCCAATCCAGGGAGCCATCCATACCACAATGCAAACCCAAGAGAGCAACCATAACCCACCCTTCAGATCTTCCTGTGGTGTGACTTTTTCAATGAAACACTAATGTCAGTGTAAATCTCTTAATCTACTGTAGGGTAATTGGAGTCCCTCACATATCATCATGATTCAACTAGTCAAGTTTCCCATGGGGAATTTCACTTGACTTCTACAGGTGAAACTCAAAAAATTAGACTATCATGCAAAAGTTCATTTATTTCAGTAATGCATCTTAAAAGGTAAAACTGATATATGAGATAGACTCATTACATGCGCCCCTTCCTGGATCGGGATGATCTGTGCACAGTCACTCATGCCCTCATCCTTTCTCACCTGGACTACTGCAACGCTCTCTACATGGGGCTGCCCTTGAAGAGCACCCAGAGGCTTTAGCTGGTCTAGAATGTGGCCGTGTGAATTATCATGGGGGTATCTAGGTGCTCCCATGTTACGCCCCTTTTAGGCGGTCTGCACTGGTTGCCGGTCGTTTTCCAGGTGCGATTCAAGGTACTACTTATGACCTTTAAAGTGCTCCATGGCTTAGGCTCAGGGTACCTGCGAGACCACTTACTGCCACCGGTAGTCTCCCACCATCCAGTGCGATCCCACAATTGGCCTCCTCAGGGTGCCGTCGGCCAGACAGTGTTGGTTAGCGACCCCCAGGGGGAGAGCCTTCTCTGTGGGAGCACCTTTCCTCTGGAATGAGCTGCCCCCAGAGCTTCACATAATCCCGGACCGCCGGTCCGTCCGACATGCCCTAAAAAGTTGGCTTTTCCAGCAAGCCGGCCTGGCCTGAACAAAATAAAATAAATGATTGATTTAATTGTTATTTTTAAGCTAATTTTTAAAATGTCATTGTTAATATTAATTGGGTTTGTTTTTGGATACTCTATCTAATTTCCTTTTTAACTTTTGTAATATGTTTTTTTTAATGTTGTACGCTGCTCTGAGTCCTTGGGGAGAAGGACAGCATATAAATGCAACAAACAAACAAACAAACAAACAAACAAACAAACAAACAAACATGCAAAGCAAGATAGTTCAAGCTGTGATTTGTCATAATTGTGATGATTATGGCTTACAGCTCATAAAAAACCCAAATCACAATCTCAGAAAATTAGAATATTACATGCAATCAATAAAACAAGGATTGTACATAGAACAATATCGGACCTCTGAAAAGTGTAAGCATGCATATGTACTCAGTAGTTGGTTTGGGCCACTTTTGCAGCAATTACTGCTTCACTGTGGCGTGGCATGGAAGCTATCAGCCTGTGGCACTGCTGAGAAGTTATGGAAGATCAGGATGCTTCAATAGTGACCTTCAGCTCTTCTGCATTGTTTGGTCTTATGTCTCTCATCTTTTTCTTGGCAATGCCCCATAGATTCTCTATGGGGTTCAGGTCAAGCGAGTTTGCTGGCCAATCAAGCACAATAATCCCATGGTTATTGAACCAGGTTTTGGTGCTTTTTACAGTGTGGGCAGGTGCCAAGTCCTGCTGGAAAATTAAGTCAGCATCCCCATAAAGCTCATCTGTGGAAGGAAGTTTGAAGTGGTCCAAAATTTCCTGGTAGACAGCTGTGTTGACCCTGGACTTAATGAAGTACAGTGGACAAACACCAGCAGATGACATGGCTCCCCAAATCAACACAGACTGTGGAAACTTCACACTGGACTTCAAGAATCTTGCAGTATGTGCCTCTCCATTCTTCCTCCATACTCTGGGTCCTTGGTTTCCAAATGAGATGCAAAAGTTGCTCTCATCAGAAAATAGGACTTTGGACTACTGAGCAACAGACCAGGTCTGTTTTTATTTAGCCCAGGTAAGATGCTTCTGATGTTGTTTGTTGTTCAGGAGCGGCTTGACAAGAGGAATACAACATTTGAAGCCCATGCCCAGGATTCCTCTGTGTGTAGTGGCTTTTGAAGTACTGACTCTAGCCTCAGTCCACTCCTTGTAAAAGTCCCCAAAACTTTTGAATGGCCTTTTCCTGACAATCCTCTCCATGCTGTGGTCATCCCTGCTGCTTGTGCACCTTTTTCTTCCACACTTTTCCCTTCCACATAACTTCTATTAATGTGCTTTGATACAGCACTTTGGGAACATCCAACTTCTTTTGCAAATACCTTTTGAGGCTTTCCCTCCTTATGGAGGGTGTCAATTATGGTTTCCTGCACAACTGTCAGTCGTGCAGGAACTGTCAGTCTTTCCCATGATTGTGATTCCTACTGAACCAGACTGAGAGACCATTTAAAGGCTCAGGAACCCTTTGCAGGCATTATGGTTTAATTAGCTGATTACAGTGGGACACTTTGAGCCTAGAATATTGCACCTTTTCACAATATTCTAATTTTCTGAGATTGTGGATTTGGGGTTTTCATGAGCTGTAAGCCCTTAATCATCACAATTATGACAAATCACGGCTTGAACTATCTTGCTTTGCGTGTAATTAGTCTATCTCATATATTAGTTTCACCTTTTAAGTTGCACTACTGAAATAAACGAACTTTTGCACGATATCCTAATTTTTTGAGTTTCACCTGTACCATCACTGCCCCGTGTCATCACACTACAGTGATCATTTAGCTGTCCTTGCGCAAAATATCTATGACTGACCCAATTGAAAAGGAATCTGGAGGTATCTTCCCTTTTTCCACCAGTCTCCCAGTTTGCATCACTGATGCTGCCCATGACCTCTTCTGCTCAGCAAGAATCTCAGCACCCTGAGCAATAAGAAGTCTATAGACAAAACAATAGTCCCTCACCAAAACCAAATCTTCTGTTCTTAAGCAAATAACTCCTCTAAGCCACTCTGTTCTTCCAAAAAGTGCTATCTCAGTTTGTATCCTGGCGCCAACACTGATTTTAATATCCTCCTCCAGCTACTGGTTTCCAGGCAATGGTGGCACCACTCCATTGGATCCTCTGATGCTATGGTTGCTCTGAATGATACTCAATCTTTAATCATAGATTCTGCAGAATTGATTTCCAATATTCCACCAGCCTAGTATTTTCTTCCGATAGGCTATTTGTCAGTTCCCAGCTATTTCCTTCTTCCAGATATTCACTTCACTCCATAGTTTTCCATCCAGCTCTTCAATCAATTCTCACTTAACACTAAAATTTCAATTTAATAGCTCCTATTCTTTCGGGTAAAAGTGCTTAATTCTATTCCTCTGCATAAAAACTTATATAATATAAAACTATTTTGAAAGAACTATATCAAGCATGTCATATCATGCATATAGAGAAGAATTATATCAAATATGCAGGATCTTTTGGTGAGTTTTTGAAATCATTTGATGGGATATTTTCAGGAGATAGAGTGAATCAATTGAATTTCACTCATTAAAATATTCCAGGCAGTGTTATAGTTTATAATAGGATTTATGAAAAAATCCTTCAAGCGGTTTAGATTCAAGCCTGAACTGCCTTAAATATTGATAGAGTTCTCCTGTGCTTGGATAAACATCTGATCATATCATATCTCTTGAAATACCACCTATCTTTTATTCATGGGAAAGTATTGGGAGAGGAGCAGAGCTTTGATCTTTGGCCAGTGAGCATGGGTAGTTAGAAAGTAGTATTTTATTACCTGAGGCTATTTAATTTGTATGTGTGTACTGATGCACGCTTCTGACAAATCTGTGGCACATTTGGGTTATAGTAGCAGAAGTGTTCTTTTGAACATGAGTTTTTTGCACATTTAAAAACCCACCATTTTCAGTCCTTTCAAGGCACTCCTCACATCTACTCTGAATAGAGCTACTCCAGCCTATTACAACATGTCGGTACCTAAGACGCTGTTGTATTATACCAAGAATCCCAACAGGTTATCTTGAAAGCACAAAGGGGCACAAAACTAATACTTTTGTCATTCTTCGTGACTGAATAATTCTTTGTTTCCATTATCAGGCACACAATCCCAACTTTTCCATAATTCTTAACTGTTGTTGGCTGAATTTCCATGAATTTTGATTTTGTTTAAAAGGCTAGGAGTGGCAATCACCATCTCTTAAGAAATAACTATCTTATTACACATTCTTAGGAGAAGTATGGAATGACATTTCTCTTTGTTCTGCAATTAGCTATTCTGTTTCCCATAATTCATTTCAACTATAATAGCAATTGGCAGCTATATGTGACTGTCTTCCTAGTAGGTAGGCTTTGTGCAAAGCATTTGAAAGAAGTATTTTGGAAAACATGAAAATTTGTCTGAAGTACTCCTCTTTGAAGTATTACTGCAGCCCTGCTTCATAAAATGCCTTGTACACCCTGCTAATGTATGCTCTTTTTTCTACACTTTGATTGAAAGAATCATTAAGATTTATAGGCATTAGTGGACCTTCAAATCAGATCTAGACTTTTGCTTCAAAGTGATTATGTGAATGTAAAATGTTAATCTGAAGACTTTTGTTACAGCTAGGAAAATATCCAGTAAAAAGTCCTTTTTCATGAATTCTGAGAAATCAGAAATCAGGATGATCAATTGACCCAAATCATAATATCCTTTGCCTTTAGTGCAAGCCTGTCAAACTGGTGGCCCCCATGGGCTGGATACGTCACACATAGGCCACGCCCACCCCTGCTCCGCTAAGGCAAAAATTGTCATGATACAACAGAATACATGACGTGACATGATCGAGTTTGACATCCATGCTTTAGCCTGCTGTTGTTCTTGTTGTTTCAAATATACTTATATCAGAAAAATATTTTTTGCAACATTGTGGAGAACAACTGGCTGACAATTTTCTAAGAAAAATTCTACAATCATGAAATAACTTTTTCATAAGACAGTCCTGTTGACACTATAATACTGTGACACTAAACACACTGGAAGTCTTAATTAACTGATAGTGATAGGTTTCTGCATAAACATTTAAAAAAATACTTTCCGTGCACTGGGGATTGCCATTGGATTTTTTTTCTTTAAGTAATGAAAGTTTTTTGTTTGTTTTTGTCAATTTAGTTTGCATACTAAGACAGAGGGAAGTTACTGAATGAAACAGGTGGATTTTTGCTTTTCGGTGAGGAGGGCATGTATTGTAATAAACTTCTAAATTTAGAAATTGGACTTCTCATTTATATCCTGGTGGCTTCAGAATCAGAGAGGGGTAGGTAAGCTAACGTTAAGTGAAGCTAGAGCACATGGTCCAATTTCTTGATCTTTCTTATAGACACAACATAGCATCCTTTATTTTTAAGTAAAAAAGACAGATCTTAGCTTAAAAATACACACATGCACTCATGAAGAGATAAAAACACTTCCAATGTCTTTAAGATATAAGAGCCATCTTTAAGAGCCATCTTAAAGTCACAGATGATGATAATGGAAACAGACATGGTTCTTCAGTCTCATGTTCACTTTGAGAGTGGGAGGTTAGTTTTAAATTTGGGGCACCATTTGAGTTGCCTATATGGTACACTCAGGCCAGTTTTAGGTACTATAAGATTTCAAGAGTAATCTTATAGTACCTAAGAGAGTAATCTACTCACTTGGTAAATTACAGTCGTAGCTACTCAATCCTTCATGTCCACTGGGAAGGCACTTGCCTATGCTGTAACTAGAATGAAAGTGGCACTGGACTGAATATGATTAAATACTAACGAAAGGAAAGATTTTAAAAATGTGCTTCCCGTTATGTCCAAAATTTCCTTCCCTCCGCGAGCTGCATTGGCTGCCTGTTGATCTCCGGGTATGCTTCAAGGTGCTAGTCGTCACCTACAAAGCCCTTCATGGTATTGGATCTGGGTACTTGAGAGACCGCCTACTGCCAATTGCCTCCACTAGACCAATAAGATCCCACAGACTAGGCCTCCTCCGAATTCCATCAGCCGGCCAGTGTCGACTGGCGACTACCCGGAGGAGGGCCTTCTCTGTGGCTGCTCCAACCCTTTGGAACGAACTCCCCGTGGAGATTCATACCCTCACCACCCTCCAGGCCTTCCGCATAGCCCTTAAAATCTGGCTGCTCCGACAGGCCTGGGGCTAAAGACTCGCTGCCCCACTTCGAATGGTATGATTGTTGTGTTTTTTTAACTATGTATGGTTTTTATGTTTTTTATAACTTTGTTTGTTTTTCCCCTCCCTTTGAGTTGTGAGCCGCCCTGAGTCCCTTTCAGGGAAAAGGGCGGCATACAAATAAATTAAAATGAAATGAAATGAAATCACTTCTCACATACAGTATCAGTAGATAGAACAGTGATGAAGATTTGAACTTACCTTTTCAGTCATTGCTTTCTCCTGGCTCAGCTGTTTTCTAGCCCTAAGATTTATGGTGATAGACCACAAAAAGGCTAAGCAATGGAGGCTAAGCAATAGAGGAAAGAGAGGTATTTTTAGAATGTGTCACTTATTTTGCACCCAAATAATAATTATTTCTTACATCATAATGTGTGATTTCAACTACAAACCCATACTCCCCTAAATAGGGGTAAACCCATTAGATTCTTTAAAATTAAAAGAAACATGTATGCAACTTTGTGATTTTTAACGTTTTAAAATCTGTTTTCTTTCATACTTCTAATGTTTAGATACAGCATCAAGAATTCTGATTACAGGCAGAATAAATCAAACATCAACATTAGATGTGCATAGCTAATTGGCAACTTAAAATAATTATTATTGCAACTGTGCAATGTTGATACCCCTTGAAAGAGGCAAACGCTTTATTAAGCATGAAAAGAGCACAGCTTGATACATGAAACTTGTAATATAGTTAAAGAAAAGTCATGTCCTTAATTGGATATATAAAAAATATTTTTCAGTTCAATAATTTTTGAAAATGTCTTAAAACAAACAGGTTGCTAGCAATGACAATTTTAAAAAATCAAAATCAAACGGAAGTCTCTAGAGTTGATGCCATAATGTTAATTCTTGGAAATTATATATCTGCAAAGAAATAAATATATGTAGTAGCCATTGGCTATAGGGATGAATAACTTAAGGAATGTTTTTTGCTCTTGTGTTCCTGGAGAGAATAAATAGGGAATATTCTCTTTGGTATGAATTATAAAAAGTCTATTCTGCAACAGATTACCTCTCTGGAGATATTAATATTCATATGAACTCTATAGTATGCTAGCCTAAACTCAAGATAAATTTGTCAGTCATAGCAAATACTTCATTATTGGCTAATGATGGTGTAGTTAAAAAAAAAGTGAGATATTCAAAGGCTAAAGAAACCCCCTGAAAAAACTGCTTATAGATCTGCTGAATATTTTATATGTAGTAAGTCAGGGAGTACAGCCATATTTTGTTACTCAAGGAATATTCGTGGGCACAATTTCACTGCACAAATATTGTGGTTTCATCTTTGTCTAAATCATCTCCAATTTCTTTCCCATCCTTGAAGAACTCACAATGCCACACACCAAGCATTATCCCTAAGGAGAGATTTGTCTTTACAACAGAAAAAACTTTATGTGCTTCCTCCAAACTTGTGGAAATAATTCACTGCAATCTTTTCCAGAAAGCATATGGTACTTTCATAACTCCCTTTTCATCTGGTTAGAAGAAAACAAAGTATTACTAAATTTGGTTATGACTAGTACATTTCCCCACATTCTTTGACTTCTTTAAATAATAGTTTTAGTCAGCACATGAATAATCTACTATTACAAGAAATTTATCTTGTCATTGTCAAAATAATAATAATTAACTGTGGTGTATTAGAAGAGTTTGGCATATGCAAACTGTTAGAAAGTCACACTGTGTACTTCAGGCATACATGTTCTTTGATCCAAACAATATTGTATAAAAAACAATTTTCCCATCTATTTAACAGCACATCACGCTATGATGTGTTGTAATCATCTGTAACCATGTAATATGAATAAGGTGACCTTAGTCTGCTGAAAAATGCAAGGAAGAGGTACAGATTAAAAAGATAGCTTTTGTCTGCAATTCCCCGCACTCTTGTTTCTGAGAAAAGATATTGCATTATTTAGAATAACCGATAGCACTTTAGCATCCAAAGTAGAGGAAAAAGTATATCCAATAGATGGTCCTCTTGTGTTCTTTATGAGTAGTGTAGTAAAGTATGAGTTGAGGAAAAGTAGTTGCTTTTCTGAGTTTAGATGGGAAAAGTAGAGTTCAGTTGGAAAAAACTCCCAAAATTTTGAACATCTGTTAAAATTATTGCAGCCACAAGCAAAGTTTAATTTGACTAGGCAGAAGATAATCTCATTTTGTATGATGCCATGAATTGATTGTAGGTTCCTTTTTAAAACAGAAATGGCTGCTTAAATAGCCTCAATAATTAAACTTTATGAGTTGAAAATATCAGAACTTATGAAATATGGTTCCAGGTAAATAGAGTCCCAGATGAAACCATCTGTTCATTATCTTCTCACTGTCTCATTCATGTACAAGGTAATGCATTCTAATTAAAATTGATACAAGTTTGTCAATTTAAATAAGCATCTCTGAAATGTATATTATATAATTTCATCTTATTTGCAAAAAGTTGGAAGCAAGGTAATAAATATATACTTGCCTGTGAGCTATGTACCTTCGTTTCTAACTTGTACGGTAGTTGTCAGACTTATTTTTCTTTTCATTCGCCCCATTCATTCTATCTCACTTCAGTCAATACTTTGGATTAAAAACAATTAGAACATAATATAAAACTTTAAGTCTTTTGGAATAATGTTAGCATGAAAGGTATTTGTCTGATACTAGACTTCAAAAATAAGAGGGTGTTTTTTTCAGTATGTGAATATTTATAAAATTTAAAGTATACAGTATGTAAGATGGAAACCACTTGGTTTTTCTTTGAATAGAATCCAATATGCATGCAATCTTATTTACAAAGACTTCCTTCCTGCATGGATATGCATGGACAATTGAGTTTCAGTGAAAGTGTATCCATCTTATTTTTCAATGTCCATTGCATATTTATAACACAGTGGTGGTTTTTAGCAATTTATGATCATAGTGGAATGTGGAGGGGCGGTTGTCTTTCACCCTCCCTGATCACTCAGTAACACAAGGGAAAGCTGCTGGCAAGTTGATTGGTTACCTTCCAATGCTCTCCAGAAATGAGCTTTCAGCACACATATTTGGAATTTTGTAAGTATTGCTTTATATTAATATGCTAGCAAAGTAAGTTCTCAGAACTCTATTCCTGCTTGTTGATTTCCACTGTATATTTACAATGAGCCAAGCTTATTCATGAATGCATTTTATCAACTCATTTTCGACATGACATAAATTGGTTTCAAATAGTTACGGCTACAAGGAGAAAATGAGGATGCTAACGCCACTTGATAAATTAGCAGCTACTGAAATTCAAGTGCTGACAAATACAAGATGAAGTACTTGAGATGGAATAATTGAAATGATTCCTGCATACCGGCACATTGCATGTAAACTAGTATTATCATAAAATAGGCAGAAGAAGGGGGTGGGGGAATACAAATAAAGAAGATAACTGAGTAGAAATAATTGTATAGCATATGGACTGGATATAGATACGCTAGATACACAGAACTCTCATTTCTTGGGCATTCTTTTCTTAGATTTATTTCTGCTTTAAATGAAGATTGCATTCTTCTGTAAGAGTTAGGTCTGCAGTTAAGACTCCTGGATTTGACATTGCTTCTAGATACCCAAGCGGTAACCAAGAACCCTTTCCATCACCTTTAGCTGAGAAAGTTGATTTCTTTTCCTGGAGAAAACATACAGAGCTATCCCCATGCATGCTTAGTAACATCCCAGTTACATCATTCTAATGCATTTTGCATGGCACTGCTTTTGATCTGAAGACTGCCGTTCGTTAAAAATGCAGTGTTCCAATTGCTAACGGCTGGGCTTCTGAGGGTCAATGTAATTCTAATGTATTTCTAGCTTCTACACTTTCGTATTTGTTATAGGGGCTGGTCAACTATAGATGCTATAAGATTTGTAACCATGAGTCTTCTGTGACAGGAAACCAAAAAGTTTGCCTTTCACATGAGACAGTCCATTTATTTATTTATTGTCCCTAAGGCTTTGGATGGTGTACAACTCTAAAACATAATAAAACAGTAAAAGACGCCATCCATATAGATTCTGAAAAGGCAATTCTTCAAAGAGATAAAATCTTATAGGGAATCAACATCCATTTCACCCAAGGCCTGAGGTAACAGCTGGGTTTTCAGGGATTTCTTGAACATCAGCAAGGTGTGAGCCATATCTCAGGGGTGGGGGACAGTTCTGTTCTAGATGGTAGAACAAAAAAGCATATTTCCTGGGTCCCAACATGTAGCATGGTTTAATCATAGAAATCCAGAGTACACTCATTTTGACTGATCATGACAGGATGGATAGATGAATACTATCAGAGATAGGCAGGCCCTTAAATAAGCAGGCCCTATGTACTTGAATTGTACCCAGAAACTAATTGGCAACCAATACATCTTGTACAGTTGTGATGTCTCATGTACAAATCAAGGCAGGATGGATTGGCTTTAATTTCTGTGTGATATTCAAGGACAGATTCATAGAGATGACATTGCAATAATGTACTCATAGGGCAATTCAGGTGTGAGGGGCTGCCTGCAGGGCAGCCTTCATATTCAGCAACTGGCACATAGGATGAATCTGTACAAAAATCTTCTTTGTCGTAGCTGCCACTTTCTCATTAAGCATAAGCTGCAAGTCCAAGAAAACCCTCAGATTGCGTACGAGTCCCAAATTCAACTTTATCCACCCAGGATTAAATATGGAAGATTTCTAGGTTGAAGGGCCCAAATGCCCACAAACACATAGTCTTGCTAGAGTTCAGATTCAGTTTCTTTCCTCTCCATCTAGTTCTTTGCAGTCTCCAGACACTGGGACAAGCCTTTAACAGCATTACTTGATTGGTCTGGGCTCAAGATATACAGTTGGCTATCATCAGCATACTAATGGCACTTGACCCCAAACTGATGAATGGCATTACCCAGTGGATTTGGGCAGATGGCAATCAGAAGATGCATATCCAGAACCATTCTTATCTTATTACTATTTAAGGCATGAGAAGATTGATAAAAAGGATTGCAGTTGTAGTGCATTGTAGAATCTGCTTGCAAGATACATTTTATAAGGAAAGTGTTTATTTTGCAGTACTGTGGACTGCACATCAGGCAGGTAGTATTGGTTGGCAATGTTTGAAAGTTCCTATGGCTTTACTAACATCATGCTGCATCTGAGAAGGCAGCTGCACAATCCCATTAAAAGATAACAGCTGCTGAAAGGAGTATCCAACTGTCTTTTTGTGAATGTCCCTACAAAATACGGAGCTTTTTCTCTTGATCTGAGCCACTGCATAGTCATCATATCTAATATCTACTATGGATTTATTCTCATATCACTGTTTTATCATTTACTTCAGATTCACAGAAGGTCTTTGATTCAAATGATAGAGTAGAACTGGACTCTAGCTAAAGACATGCTTTGCATTCAAAAAGCATCAGGATGATGCCAGAAAAAGACTCATATGAAATACTATACCGACTCAATACTAAGCCACTTTATGTACAACTAGAGGCATAAGCACCACCATTCTTATCCAACAGGAACAAGGCAGATGGAAATAAATACAGTTTCTGCTATATGACTGCATGCCAATTATGGAACTCTTCAGTTTTAGGACTCTGGGCTCTGTAGTGGTGTAACTTTCAACTTTTTTCTCCACTGAGAACATTCACTTTTATATTGTTCTGTGTATTTGTTATATTACCTTGGGGCCAGAAGGAGTCTAATAAATAATTTAATGTTCCTCAGTATTTTCCTATTGGAAGGCCCTTCATCTCCAAAAGGGCAATCCATTTCCAAAAACAATAATGGTTTGGTAAGGCAGAATGAGGAGGATAAGGAGCCTTCAAAAAGAATAGGCATGAAACTGAGAATGTTGCAGCAATCCTGTTAGAGTGAGCAGCATTAGAAATGATTTTCTTTGCTTGCATCTCATTGCAGATATACTTGCTACTATGAATTCCATCATTTCTTTTTACAATCCTTTAGAGGTTTATGTAAATAATTCAGGCAAATGATACAAAAGTCGAATATGGATGGCAATTGGAATGCATTAAAAATCCTGACAGAACGAAAAGTAACAGATCACTCTTTCCTCCTAGAAATCTTGATAGAAAGAATATGAATGCCATTAGTAAAATTTATTTTACAGAAGTAGAATTGGAAGCTTTGTTCTTTTCAAAGATAGTATCCTTTGTATTCGGTGCCAGGGAATGTAGAACAGCAACGAAAGGTACAATGTGTTTTTCACAAATCATTAACATGATCAAAGAATAAGGGACTTTCTGAATTGCAAGGGGTTAAATTTCAAAATAACAAGCCTTGCTATAATGTTCAGAGAATTTAAATTTATTTTATACTAATATATGGTCATATTAAAAATCTTTTATGGGATTGGTAGCCCTAGTATTACATGACTTGTTTTTGTAATGATTAAACTTTTTTCTGACTTTACTAGTAACTAAGTAATAGTTCTGGTGGTTCATGAAATGGAGCTCTATACATTTTGGAAGCCATCTAACAATAGGTGAGTGGCTCGAATAGAGATCTGTTTACCTCAACCTTACAATGTCTTTAATCTTACAATGATTTTAATACTTGAATACTATTTTTCCATTATAGCATAGTTCCCAATAGTATTAAAACAATCATGCTATCCAAAAACAGTTTCATAGAAACATAGAATTGCAGAGTTTGGAAGGGCCATTCAGATAATTGCCTCCAACTCCTTCCTTTGTGCAATAATCCAATTTAAAGCATTCTTGACAAATAAGTTTTTAGCTACTTACTACTTCATGTGCTTACTGTCGGGGGAGGAGAGATTTCAGGGATGAGGATCAGTAAAGTACAGTGATTCCTCACTTCTGTCATTTTCTAACATGACATATAAAGACTAATGAAATAGCTTAATGATATTCTAATGAGATTCTGGTATGGAATTGAAATAAATACAGAGTTATTTGGGCTAAGAATAAGAATGTAGGATGTGCTTTATGATAAGCCATTACTTTGTCCTCTATTTTAAAAATATTCCTGGGAGCCATTTCAAGTTATCCTCAAGTTCCTATGGTCATCCAGAATTGTCACTGTAAAGTCAATTAGGTTTGTATTATATTTTTTTCGTGGTTGGAAACTACTTCTGAATTTTGTGCTTGAGATAGAAAAAAAATGAAACTTTGACTTTGGGATTTGCTTTTTAGACATGTTTGTTGTTATAGAAGTGGCTAATACATATTAAATATGCAGAAGTGAAAGTTGAAGTTGTAATGTTATTTTTATTCAACTGCACTGAAAAGAGTGCGAAGTTAATATTTTTCTCCCTCCTCACTTTATTCTTCACTTCTCTCTCTCTCCTTTTCCTCCTTTACCTTTCCTTGTTTTCTCACTATTTTCTTTTTTATTTATAATTTATACTTTGATATGTTTAATAAAGTATATTTTTAAAAAGTTTGCATTATATATGCTGTGCATGTGT
This sequence comes from Thamnophis elegans, assembly GCF_009769535.1. Taxonomy (NCBI): domain Eukaryota; kingdom Metazoa; phylum Chordata; class Lepidosauria; order Squamata; family Natricidae; genus Thamnophis; species Thamnophis elegans. The sequence continues at coordinate 74,708,673 of NC_045542.1, forward strand.
GTACATTTGTGAATATATTTTACTGGAAGTACATAAAACTGATCTGAATACTTCACAATTAAGTAGAATTGTAAAAGTCTGACTGTGCTTTTCTTCAAAAGATACCAAAGACAACTTCATATTTTTTTGGTTTCTTATGTATCTGAGAAACTTTTCAAGCCAAATCTGAATGTATTGCATACCTTAAATCTGTGTGTTGTTCTCTGGGACATAGGTTTTATCTAACAAGATGCAATTTAGATCATGGGCAGTATCAGTACAAAACTTTATGTTTCTAAGCTTCGGGTAGCACTTATTCTATTGAAAATTGATGAGACAACTATAGTAATAGCAGGCAAGATTATGTTTCTGGATGGAAGTTATTATCAAGACCCTGAACAGGTGTTTTAGTCCTCCATTTGTTAGGACTGGATGACTCTGGACCAGTAGGTGGGTTTCATTCATTTCCATTGTATTAAATGGTCAAATGAGATTCCAGTTTCTCACTGCCGTCTGAATTTCAATCTATGTTCAAGACAATTGACGAATCATAAAGACAGAGAGGTTGCCTTATCTTTCTCCATTTCTGATAGAGACTTTTAAAACAAAGTCAGAAAATGGTTACTAGAGCTAGATAAAGAGAAAATTAACGTTGTCCTCCTGAGTCCTTGATTAAAATCTGAATTTGATAAGAAGTTGGAAAAGCCCAGAGAGGCAAGCAGAAATCTTTTGCTTCCTACTTAGATGACTGAGTTAGAATTTTAATCTTTGTTTTCTGGATATTTTTTTCCCATATAAACCCTGTGAGCATGTAATTTATATAAAGTGGAACTTCTTTACAGAAAAGTTGCCTCTAAATCAGGAGCAATCAGTATTTTGTGGTTTGCCCAGAGCTTTATATTTTTCTTTATGCCTGTGTATGGGGAATCCTTTTAAGTCGTTATCTGTTGTTTGGAACAACTCTATATTTTATCCCCTTTACTACTGAAAGGTGTTGCATGTTCCTACTTAACGATAAAAGGCATATTTACATTATGTCTTCTCTTTTTAAAAAAAATAAAAATCAAGTTTGTCTATTGTCCAAAAAGAAAAAGGTAAGATGATGCTGATTTCCCCCCCTATCCTTACACTTTAATGTTACATAATGGCATTATAGAATTTATTTTCTTTTCAGTTTTCTCTTTTTGAGTTGTCAGAAAAACAAACAGGTTGAGGGAGCCCCCTGCTTCTCTCACATAATATATTGTAATTAGGAAGAGATTGCTAAGCAAGATGCCTCATTGATGATAAATACTGGCAGCAAGAACTACAAAAGGCTATTCAAGAGGCAGAAGGCAGGGCCAGTGATTAAAGGTTAGGAAATGTCTCAGAAAGGAATCCTGTGTCCTTTATGTTCATTTGTTCATTAGGTCACTATGTAGTAGCAAGGTGAAATGCTAAGAACACTAGAGGTCAGCTCAGAATTGTTGTTGTTCCTACCCTCCAATAAAAATAGGTGTGTGTGTTTGTCTTTGTGTAAAAGAACGTGGGACACATGATTTTCATTATGTAGTCCAAAAGTTGTTTTCATACACATTTTACAGTTTCAGACCAGAGGTGGTTGCTGCCAGTTCAGCCTGCATAGGCCAAACACTAGTAGCGGTGGCAGGAGGCTCCGCCCAGATGCTTCTGTGCATGCGCAAAAGTGTTGCACACAGGCACAGGAGCGCACCTGAACTGGTAGTAAAAAAATTGGCAACCAACCTCTGTTTCAGACACATTGATGAATTATTGCTAGAGGATAGAGCTTGGTTATATGCTATTAAGGAGAAGCAATCTACGTGAATTCAAGGCATATCAAGAAGATCAGAGCTTGGTCAAGATCCACTGGGAGATGGGACCTAATCTATAACCTGTCACCTAAACTTATAATTTTATATTTTATGTAGCATTTTATTATTATTATTTTCTTATATAGAAACTTCTGGCCAATTTTAACTTTTTCAGACCATCGTAAGTCACTTAAGAGTATGTTTTTGAGAGTTTTTTCAAATGATTTGGGGGTGGGGGTGGGGAATGGGAAAGCTAAGTAAAGAAGAAGGATACAAATGCATGGTAATACAAACCAATGCCTGTTCCTAATGCTGGCATTATAAAGATTGTTTGTGATCCTGATAATAGTCCAAGAATAATTTATTTCAGTAATTTTGTAACACTTCAAAAAAAAAAACAAAAAAAAAACCTTGAGCCATGGCATGTTAGATGGGCAAAAGGACCTCAGGGCCAAATCAGTCTGCAAAGCTGTACACCATTGGACTTCTTTCTCTCATTAATTGACTATACGAGGATAAATTGTTTAACAAAAGTTACCTTCTGTTTTGGCTGCTGTGAATTAGAGTCAGGGGAATGCTTGGATCTCAAAGTAAAGATCGGAAGGAAGACAATAAAGCATCATTTTCACTTGTTTATATTAAATAACTCAGTGCTTTTAATGTCTCTTGTATTACTCTTCTCCAAAGGAAAGTGTCCCCCTCACCTGCAAGACTATCTTCCATTTTTTTTCTTTCATTTCCTGAATCTTGTGCATGAATTGTCATTTTGGAGGATTTGGAGGATAAAGAAGACTGAGGAGAAACACCAATGAAACTTCGTGAAACCAATTCTTGTTCACAAAGAATAACTTTGAATGTGTTGTACATATCCAAGTCCACATTATCCATATGTATTATTCACATCCAAATACAAACAATAACATTATATGCATGTGGCATGTATGTGTGCGTATATTTCAAATATAAAGTTGGAAGGGTGTGTATGGAAGCAATCAAAAGTTACATAGAAACTTGCTTTGGTTTTTTTTCTGTTCCCAGTCTCTAAATTCTAAAAAAAGGGAAGGCTAGGTGTATGCTAGTAATCAACTTACCATTCTATCTTTGAGAATAATTTAACATGAAAAAGCAGGAATTCTACTCATAACTGATTGCTCTTCCGTAGAGCTATCGACTCAAACTAGATACAGGTTCAATTTCCATTCCTGTAGTATTGTATCAGCAGGGAACATGATTGATCACAAATGATGAAATATCGGAAAGAAACATTAATGCAATTAATTCTGTAAAACTACAATAGTTATTTATATTGGGAGAAACTTAAATAATAATTCTAATTCTATAACTAAGCAGGGTTATTACTCCTTTTTCTAAAATGGCACCAGGTCCTTCAAAGGAAATATAATCTGAAGATACAAAATCTTTTGTGAGAAATGGGAAGGTACTTGATAGTGATAGAGGTGATAGCTAAATAGAGATAGATATAGATACGGTCTGTTATCTTGCAATGGTATTAGGAAGGTTTGAAATATTAAAAACCAGAAACCACAGCGGACATAAAAATGAGTAGACAGCACTTCAGAAATAGGAATTCTATCATATCTCCTTAATGTTTCCCATGTCTGTTGTTAACTAGGAAGGATCTGGCTTCACAATTGCATACAGTTCCTGGGTGGGAGTATCAAGAGTAGAAAACAGAATGTAAAATCCATGACACAGCTGACAAATCTGATTCATTTCTTGCGCTCTTCCTCTGCCTGGAAGGAACCAAGCTTTTGAAAAATTGCATGCTCTCAAGTGCCAGATGAATTGATATGCCAATACACTTAAAATGGCAATGTCTATTTATTTCTTGCTTGAAGACCATAAGTAACTCAAGTTGGGCTCCACAACAAGCATCCTTGAAAAGCTTATTAGACTCAAGCTATCTCCTTTAGGACTTTTCTCAACTGAGCGGTACATATGGATTCGTGGGTTTAAAGAATGTGATCTCATAGAAAAATGGAATGGCAATCTGACAAATAATGTAAGAAATTGGATGTATTATTATATCAGATGGCACTTCAAAAAACACTTTCAGTATTTCTTCTGTCATCTAAGATAACACTTTCATTTTTTTTCTTATCTGGATGAATATCCAAGTATTCTTCAAGTTTTGCTAAAGAAAAAAAATGTAATCTCTTAGTAAGTATTGGTCTGAAACTCACCTTCAGTAGACATTTTACTTTTCAAGTGATTTTAACACATTTAAATAAATTTAAGCTATCCAGTTATATCTACCTAATTACATTTATGGCATCACCAAATAGATTTTGAAAAGCATAGCTGACCATGCTAAGAATGAAATAATACTGTGCATGCCAGTCCTTTCATGTCCTCCCATTTTTAGATTTTGCAGCATTGAATAATAATATCTGAATAGGAAATTTATATAGTGTTCAATGGAACACAAGTATAAATCTCATATTGTTTCTGCCTATCCATTGGATGGAAATGTTGAGAGTTAAAATAACCAGGAAACAGCAAAAAGGCTTAAATCCACTTGAGTGTTTAAATTGGATTGACAAGATTGACCTTTAAGTGATGTTTGCTGTGTAAAATAGCACACAAATGCGCAGACACATTTCATCATTATTCTTTAATAGTATCATTTCCATTCTGCATTTGCTATTCATATCTAATTTAACACTGTAACAATGTACTGTCTTTTTCAATAAATATATAATTTTATTAAAGAAAGAAAGGACATACATGAACATACATATGATAACTTCCTAATGTATGAACTTATATAGTTAGAAAATTACATTTTCCTCTCCAAGATCTTTATAATCATTTCAGTATTATCCAAGGGACATATTTTTAGGAATTTTAAAAGAAGGAATTTAAACCAACAAAATTTTGAAATAAATACATGTATACTAAGACCAGACCTGTACTATATTAAAAAAATATATTCTAGTATATGTTAAGAATTATGTGAAATGTTGTGCAACCCAAAAGTTATAATCTGAAAGGAATATAATAGCATAAAGTAAGCACAAATGTAATTTAACAGAATAACAGAGTTGCAAGGGACCTTGGAGGTCTTCTAGTCCAACCCCCTGCTCATGCAGGAAACCATATACTATTTCAGACATATGCTTGTCCAGTCTTTTCTTAAAAGCCTCCAGTGTTAGAACACCCACAACTTCTGTAGGCAAGTCATTCCACAGATTAATGTTCTGTCAATTTCTTCTTTCACTAAGGAAATACAAACTGTATTTGGTGTACATAATAAAAGTTGTACACAAGGTGTACTTAATTTTAAAAAACTACATAGAAAAATATGTTAGTGGAATTGAAATTGGATAGATGTGTCCTGTTGTATTAACATTTAAAATTAAATAAGACATGCTTACATGGGACATAAATTTGCATGAAGAAAGACAATTATTAAGTCAGCAGTTCTGCAGGCTACAGTTCTCATCTAAAAACATAGGCTGGATGGAAGACTAGATTTAACCATCTGGAAAAAAAAAAATAGACAACCCAAGCACAAACATCTAATATGAACAGGGCAGAGTCAGCAGCTTGTTCAGACACTGGATACCCAGTTTTAATAAAAAAAATAAAAATAATTTTAATGAAGCTGAAATTATCCTACACAATTATGGGATGCTTGCTGGATATCTGTGGAGGTTTCAAGGCATGATCTCTAAAATCTTGGATTTCTGCATTTTTAAAATGGAAGATCTATTCTATCCACAGTCCTAAAAGGCTTGTTAATAAGGCTTGACTTGACTGATGAGGGCCTCGTTATTAATCCAAGACAAAATACAAATGCATTGGCCCACTGGGAACATATTAAAAATAAGTTAATAAGTTACCATCTCCCTGTTTTTACATCCATTCACTAATGCTTTGGCCCACTGGGAACATATTAAAAATAAGTTAATAAGTTACCATCTCCCTGTTTTTACATCCATTCACCAATAGTGGAACTGAGTAACTGGATGACTAGTAGTGGTCTCAGCAGCAAGTGAGACAGAGGCTTTGCTTAGTTTGGTCTTGCAGCTTCTTCAACTGACCCCTGGGCATATTTGAAGCCCTCAATTGGATATTTCTGAATGGAATGGAAGTCTTGAGACTCAGATACTTTACTTGGAGCATCAAGAAGAGTACAATAGGGAAAAGGGAACTGGGGAGAGATTTCCTACTACATCTTCCATCATACGAAGCAACGAAAGCTAGAAGAAAAAGAGTTAAACAAATAATCCCTAGTGGAAAATAACAGCTCCACCACAGACACTGCTGTATGACTAGTAATGTAGAGTTGTGTACTAAATGAAGGATACAAACTGCTCTGGAGAGGCAGAGAGAGAGAGAGACTAAATCATCAGTTAAAATATAGAAATGATAAGCCTTAAGAGTGAGTATTAGGGGAGGAGGGGAGGCGAAGGAAGAGAGAAACAGGGAAAGGGTGAGATTCACACTCCTGCACACACGGAGAGAAGCAGAGGAATGAATGAAGGAAAATGAGGCTTGCACTAACAGAGAAGCAGGAAGAAAGGCATCAAAGGGCTGATTTCCCCCCTGCTTTCAACTCCTGCCTGCCGTTTTCTTAGATACCAGATTGGTGTGCTACTTTAAAGAATGTGGAGCAAAGGCGAGTCGGAAGGGCTCCAGACTTTAGGGATTGTGGTGGTGATTTGTTCCTCTTTGAAACTTTTGCACTACCTTGGACTAATAGATTTGTCAGACGGTAAGAGACTCTGCAACTTTTATCCGCTCCTCAAAACTTGATGCAGTTGTTTGTGTATGTGTGTGCATGCAAATATGATATAATTAATATTGTCTGATGTAATGTAATAAGATGCTGAGATTTAAGCCTTATGCCCATCCACTGGGAGTTAAGTTCATTGAACTACTGAGTTTAGATTCCTAATATTGTGGCATGAATTTGTTTATTTTAGAGAAAAAATAATCAGTTTTATTTTTATGTATCCTTCCAACTGAAATCTGCAGTGCTGAATTTTGCTTTGTGCTTTTTGCAGGCTTTTGGGATTCTCACTGAGGAGAGATTTAACTTTAAAAAAAAACATGCATATAAAAGTGTCACCCTCCATCCACTACAATTCACTTTACTATCCTGAGTTCTTGCTTAGTGGAATATGCCTCCCTTGGGATATCTGTACATCACTGAACTTTAAGAGTACAGTGTTTGACAGAGAGAAGTATTAGTGATGTCTTAACTGCCAGGATCTAAGTATGTTTTCTTCCCAAGTAAGTCTCAGTCAGTTCTGAAGGACATGCCTGTTGAAAAAGTGCAAAAGGTGATGAGAAAGAGGATGAGGATAATGAGGAGTCTGTATTTGGTACAAAGAACACTTTAACAAATTAGTGATAGAAATAATACAGAAACTTTTACATTAAATAAATTTTCCCTACTTTTGTCAAGAATGTTGGATGCTAGTTTGCTGTTTGATATTTATAGTGTACATGGCATTTAGCAGCCAAATTCCATACTCACATTGAATGTGTTCCCACTGAAACACTATTCCCATGAAGCCTATAAAACAACAATAGATATCTGTTGACATGCTAGTGCTTAAAATTAAAATAAATTTATCTAGGGAAATCTTTGAACCTTTGTTCTTGAATTTGTCAGGTATCAAGCAAGAATGAAATACAAAACAGAGATATTTGATGATTTCTTTTTATTCAGTCACTTAGAAATGTGTTCTATCATCTATCATGCGAAAGAGCAGATCTCTCTTATCTAAACTGTTATTGTGTCTCTATATAGAGTTTTTAAAAATTGTCTTGGGCACCAAAGCAATAGCAAGGCTACCCTATACTTTTTCTTTATTTTAAATCTAGATATTATGTAGATTGCCTTTGACCATTAGCGCTGTAAACATGAATGTAGATCATTTTACCCTGATACGAAATTAAATCTAATAGGGAACCTACCAACTGGAAAAGCTAATAATAATAGATGCTATGAGAAAAGGACTTACCTGGGTGGACTCTGAAGGAAAGCAAAACTGCATGGGATTCCATAGCAGCTTATGTTTTGGAGTACCATCCATATTAGTGCAAGACTCCCCCGCCCTTCTTTATCGTAAATTTATGGTAAACATATCTGTGCACTCCTATGGTTACCTGGGGGATAAATCAATTGTCAATAACCTGTTACAATATAAATCAAAGTACTGTAATAACTTCATAGAGGAAGCTATAATATAATACAATGCCAACGTATACTGAGGGCATGATTGCATTTTAAAACCATTGAATTGCTGCTATTATAAAATCCTGTATTAGATAAATATTTGAAACTATTCAGCTTTGGAGTAGCACCATTCAACTTCATTCAAATCCTGCAGTTTAATTTACATGTAATATTTGCAGTAACCAGCATGCACTAATCCAACATCTCTCTGTGCTAATAAACTGCATCTCTTCTACTACTCTAGTTGTTAATTGCAGATACGTCTTGGTTTTAAAAATGTCCTCCTAGGATTTGGCAGTATGTTTTGCAACATGCTGTTAAATAGCTTCGATGTTCTGGTTTTATTTTTCTCTCCAGCCTTCTAAAATGTTTAACTGGAGTCCAAAGCCATGCCAAAGAGCAAGTACATGAAAATAATCGCCTAGATTGAATGACATATTTGCAATGATGTCACAGATTTAAGCAGATAAAAGTTCCACATTAGCCTTTCTTTTCTTAGGTTCCTTCAAATATGTTGGGATGCAAGAATTATAATTCCAAAACTTTTGAAAGTAGATGTTTTTAGAAAGTTTTGCAGAGTATTGGAACAGTGGGTGTGATTATAAATTTGTCTCCAATCCAATGTTAGGGTGAAAGTAAACTGGTCAAAAATATTAGTAAGACCACAGTCTTACTATATTGGAGTAAACATAAGGAAGAATATACATGGTTTATGTAAAGGAATTGTTTAATTAGTGTTCTACAACATCCTTTAAAAAAAAAGAATTATGGCATTTCTAGACTCTAGGTCAGGCCTGTGAAACTCACAGCCCATGGGCCGGATGCATCATGCGCTGCTGAGACCCATGCCTGGTTTAGCGAAGGGAGAAAAAGTCCTGATACATCATGTGATGCCCCCAAGATGATGTGAGTTTGACATCCCTGGGTGGCAAATTATTGACTGAACAAACAGTTAATAGTGATTATTTATAATATTAATTTGGTTACTGACATTCTAAGCAGTTGCTTTCAGTCATAACTCTATGGCAGAGTCACCTGACCAGTGGTGGGTTTCAAAAATTGTTCGAACCTACTCTGTGGGTGTGGCCTCCTTTGTGGGAGTGGCTTGCTGCCCATGTGACTGGATGGGAGTGGTTTGCTGCCCATGTGACCAGATATGAAGATGCCGACGACACTTGTCAGAACCACCTTAAATTACCTCACACACAGCACTGGCATGCATAAGAATATGATGTAAACTTGTTTTTTAAAAGGCATCTTTGGTTTGCGTTAAAACAACTTCAACACACACAATGTTCCGATTGCACCACAAACGCAGTAGTCATCCTTACTTTTCACAGAGGCACTGAGTTTTATAAATATGAGCATGATAGTGTAGAATAATCATATCCAAGGACCAGTGGTGGGTTTCAAAAAAGTTTGGAACCTCTTCTGTAGGTGTGGCCTGCTTTCCGGGTCCACTGGTGGAACCTCTTCTAATCGGTTCGGTAGATTTGATGAACCGGTTCTACCGAATAGGTGCGAACTGGTAGGAACCCACCTCTGCACCTTACCCTTTAAGACTTTCTACAACACCCAGCTGGGAGGACAAGAATGACCATGCAAGTCCTGCCTCACCATGTTCTTACGATCTTCCTTGAGTCCAGAGTAAAGTTCTAAAATGCGACTATATACTCTGCAAAATTAAGAATTCAGGATCAAAGAGGCTCTACAGAGATCCACTTTGCACACAAGGAGGGTGAAAATAGGGCAACAAAATGGCAAAGTTAATTTGCAGGTTGTGGAGAATAATTTCCTCAATTCTTGAAGTCTCTCATGCCAAACGTCTAGTTTATATTCTCCCTAGTACTTTTCCTGTAGGATGAACTCTGTAAATTCACTAGTTCTTATTAAATAATCATTTTTTTTAAAAAAAAGTATGTTTAGGCATCATTCATCTGTTATATATGTATTTCAGGGTGAAGAAATTATTTTATTTTGAGGTGGGCCTCATTTGTTTTCTTATGTAAGAACTCAGCCATATGAACTTTGTAGTAAAGTATATGCAACTTTTTTTAAAAAAAAGCAAAGAGTATATATGAATTTAAAATATTAACAGCCTGCTAAGTGAGTCACAATCATAATTTGGGGAAAGCTATTCCTTTCATCTAGTCTTGGTGTCTTTTGAACTCTTGTTTTAGCAGAATACTAGTACAGCTACAGTGTAATAGTAACCCTTTTCTAGCATAGCAGCAGTGAGTTTGGTTGAATATTGCCGCCAATCATTTTTGGACATCTTCTGTGTTTCCTTGTCTTGATAATCCCATTTTATTCTGTGCTTTTTCATTTTATTCCCTTGGACCAGGGTTCCTCGAACTTTTTAAACAGGGGGCCAATTCACGGCCCCAAAGACTGGCTGGGTGGCATGGCTAGGTGGTCATGTGACTGGGTGGGGCATGGCTAGGTGGTCATGTGGCCAATTTAGCAGTCCATTAACAATACACACAAATTAAACTTTAATTTGTTATCCTCCTGGGGGTGGAAAGCAGGTTAATGAAGGGATGTGGTTGCCTCGGTGTGTGTGTGTGTGTGTGTGTGTGTTTGTGTGAGGGCCTTGTTTGTTTGTTTGTTTCTTTGTGAGTGTGTCTTTCTCTCTCGCTCGCTCTTGCTCTCTCCCTCCTTCCATCTCTTTTTCTCAAGTCCAGGGAGGCCAAAAGCAGGCCCATTTTTGGCCTCCTGAGGCCTCTGCACATCCCGTTTTTGGCCTTGGCCTCCAGAAGGCAGGTGAAGACTGGCGAGTAGGTGGAATGATTTGGGCAGCCTTGTGGTCCCATGCGGTGAGCCGTATCTGGGCCATGGTTTGAGGACCCCTGCCTTAGAGGATTGTTTGGGAAAGTCTTAATCCTATAGGGTTGAAATGTTCAAAGAACACAGATACAGGGATACAATACTGGGTTAAAACTGATCTTTCATCACAATATTAGATTTATTAGTTCACAGACCTTATTGGATCCTTAATCAATGTAATTAATCATGTTGTGTAAATTGCAAAATTTTACATTTTAATTTTAATTTAAAAAATAACAGAAAAAAGTCCTATGTAATGATAAAAGATGCATGTACACACACACACACACACACACACACACTAATCTGACTAATTATATGTGCTGTATTTTATCAAAGAATTAGCTCCAAATTCTGGGTTTTTTTTCTTATTCAAATGTAATATAGATATACTTGAAATAAATTAATAATGTAGACTGAAAAGCTACATCTTGTTTGATACTATAGCTGTTCTCATTGCCACACAGGAATATGATAGATGTGCCAGAATTTTATCATATATTCAAGAATTGCAAACTAGAACATTTTACATTCTACTAGATAATTGCAAACTGTGGTGAAAATCACTATTTAAAATGGGGTTCCAAACTCTGTCAAATGCCTTATCATGAATATAAAAACAGAAAGGGGAAAAATCAATAATAAGAGCACTGAAGATGGTTTTCTCTTTGTTGTTTTAATCCTTCCCTGTGAAATCTGTTGAATCATGCGTGTTTTGATGATCATGATAATATAATAGACTAGGCTGCAGCCCTGAATGCACTCATCTGGGAATAAGCCTCACTGAATTTAATGAGGCTTATTTCTGACACGATGCAGATTTTTTTTAAATCTAATGGATCATTGCCTGAGATTTCTAAAAATATTAAACAAAAATACTTTATCCAAATATGCTTCCCAAGATTTACATAAAAGTATATATTGCTAAGTACATTTGAATATTTATGTAGCGGACATGTGGAATATTTCAACCTTCAATTGATCCATCTCAAAATGGCCAATTTGAACATTCCAGCTTCAAAACAATACCCAGCCTTTTGCGTGGTATTGCTTTGCCTGTTGTCTTTTCTAAAACTGTCACTGGAGGTTTAAAACTCTACCATGCAAATAATTGCTTTCTTATAAAGACATTGAACACGAGAGCAAATGATCTTAGTGAGAACAAAACATCAAGAGGTGTCTAGTAGCATCATTTCTAACTAACATATTTCATTAAAAGTGCTATGAGCCACAGCTCATGAAAGTGTATCTTTTAATATAAGGCTTTGCCAGACTTCCCTAATTTTTGGCTACCCTAGATTAATATGGCTCTCTTTCTGCAATGTATTCAGTAAGAACAAGGGAGATTTTGCTATGGCCTTTCAACATAACTAATATTTGCTTATATACTGAGAGAATTTTAGCAGGCAAAGCAGCAAGAAAGTTTTTATTTACTTCCCTGGTGCACTACCAATTTACTTACCTCTGTTGGATCAGTTTAATGAGTTTGGTTCTTATTCTCTTTCCTTGCCAGAGCCATTGTCAAACAACTGGGCAATTTTTCTTAAATATTATATATACTCTTGAGAGGTGTTAATATTGATAAAATGGCACAATAAGACAGAGTCTTCACTGAGAAACTTTGTTTACTTTCCTGAAAAGTGCAGGCAGCAGATAGTTAGCTTTTGATGTGGCAGATTCTTAGATCTCCCATTATGGTGTCTTGTTTCTATCAAAACTCTATTCTCCAGAAGAAGGAAGTATAATAAAGAGGTTCCAAGAGATTTGTCAGGTATTGAAGATGATATATGTGACTTGTAAAGATATGAAGTTTCTAACCAGATGCCTGGAATTTAGGAACATGAAACAGCTGCAATGTTTTTAGGATTTGGGTCAGAACATATTTTGTATTTTAGGCTGGAACATCAGTCCATATAAATTAGTACTGACTAGAAGTCATTTTCAAGGAGATAATGGCACTAAACCTGGGACCTTCTGAATGGAATTCAATTATTGATTTGCAATCTTTGCTGATCTAAATTAACTTGTGTTGGTTGATTCATTTGAATAATACTTTTTTGGTATGCATAGTTTTATAAGAGGAACTATCCTGTGTTTTATGTACCAAAATATTTTCAGTGCAGGTCTAATTGTTTTATATTGAAATATACAAAAATAGAAATGATGCAACTGAGTATCTTTGATCATCTCCTGATTCCCTGAATTTTATTTTTACTCATTTGGAATACTAACAAGCTGAGTATGGTTAGAATCATGAGAAATGGGGTAATGGCATTAAGTAGATTTTTGTCCATTAAAATAAATATTTCTTTAACAACAGTGAAAATGTAAATCAGAAGTAACTTGCAGAATAACTTAGAAGTAAACTTAGTTTAAATGGTGGGTTATTGATTCTTTAAATAAAATTCTTCCACAAAATATTGTTTGTTCAAGCAATATTATTTAGCATCATTTAATTTTTAAATTGTTTTATATTTTGCTTTTATGATATTTTAAACCACCCAGAGGTGCTTGAAGGTGAGATGGGCATGATATATATTTAATAAATAAAAACATAAATCAGTAAAAATAAATCCTATTCCACTGCTGTTTTTAAATCCTTTAAGGAAAGTTAATTTTCAGTAATCTTTTATCAATTAAGCAGAGTATTACATTTACTGAAATTGCTAGCATTTTCATACCATGCTCAGCATAATTCCTGAAATGAACAGAAAGATAATAGTCTAATGATGCAGGACAGAAAGCTATGTTTTTGATCAATCTAGATAGATTTCATGTTGTCGTTTGTCGCAATGGGCAGTTGATTAGAAAGTGCTGTGAGATTTTTATAGCGGGAAAAATATAATGTCCAGGGAAAAATGGATGTGTTTCTATCAACACATGGACATTCACTACTTGTCAATCAGCTTTATGTTTACATTTTACATGCTTTATTTTCCCTGGTGCACTACCAATTACTATCAAACTCTCCTTCCTATATTAGCTACAGAGGATATTGTTGCAATTTAACTGCAGAATATCAAGCTGTCCCTCAGATGCAAACCCATTATTCTTAAGATTTTTAAATATTTTAATTAGTTTAAAAATCACATTTTTCTATTCTCTGGCTCAGGCTTTATGCACATCTTTATATATAACACAAAGAATTTGCTTATGTCTGAAATATTGTGTTCTTATATGAGGTTATGAAAAGGCTATAGCTCCTGGTTTTAGACATTAGCTTTTAAGGAGCTCAAAGCTACACTGCAGTTCAACTGCCTTTTGAGACAAAATATGTAAGTGCAGATAAAATATAAGAGGTTTAATTTTGCAATTATCTTCTGCTTGGTTACTATTCTCGTAACTTTACGAACCGAGGCAATCTGATGCACCCTTTTCCATTCTCCTATTTAATTAGCTGCATTCATTGTAACACAGTAGTTGCATGGGTATTATATACAGGCATTGCAATTTTCAGTAATCACACCATGAGCAGCATTTCCCAACTGGGTGTCCTCCAAAAATCCTGGATTTCGGCATCCATAATCTCAGCGAACTAGCATACTTTTCTAATACAGCATTGATCTATAGTATTTCGCTAATTTCATTTTCTAAGAAAGCCTATAGTAAGTTGAAAGGAAGATGAGGCCTGGAGCCTTATTTGACTGCATTGTTTTTGTTTTCTAATGAAGAGAAACACAAAAAGTTGGTCAGGTGGGGAATGTGATGTTCATGAAAGATGTTCCTAAAAAGGTAAATGTTCCCTGCTTTGCCTGAGCAATTTTAGCATCAAATTGATCACATAAATCCGATATCAGTTGATTAATCTCCTGTCTGAAATCATTAAGCGTTTTGAGAAGGAATTCTTGTGTTAGCAAATCTCCCGTGGAGGGTGTAGGAGACAAGGGTAGCGACTTCATAGCAATTTTTGGAGATATGTTATTAAGGAAGCGCTTCTGTTTAGGTTTGGGAGCCATTCCAGAATAAAAATAAAAGACAAGCAATCAAGCGAGCCAAAAATCAAAGTCTGTGCTCCCCTCAGTTAATCTTTTAGCAATTAGTACGGAGAAGCCTTCAGGAGGGTAGGGTCAACTAGCTACGTCAGATCAAACACAAAAGCTACGAGATCGCCATCTTGTGACGCAGCTAAAAAAGAAAGGGAGCCTTTTGCGAAATTGAAGCTGGTATTTTAAATAGTAATAGAAGAAATTCCTCGGGAATGGTCCCCGCCCGGATTGGCTTTTAAATAGCTTAGCTTTGTCCTGGGGGGGGAGGCAATCTGCCTAGGCTGCAAAAAGGGCAGCGCGGAAAACTGGCCGGAGTAAAGGCTCAGCTAATGTTGAACCTCTTCTCCATTCACAGCAAAAAGAAAAGCTATGAATTACAAAGAGATCCTAACGACTGACCTCCTCTCTGCCCCTTTCTGCCAGAAAGGGGAGATATCTATAGATCTTATGAGATATACGAACCAGAGTCCTGGCAGGAGCTTTATTGAGCTCCCGACGGCGGCAGCTCCTCCCCTCGAAGCCCTCACTCTTGATATCTTGACCAACATTTATTTCATAGAGTCATGTCCTTCAGGCAAGGTGACATTAAAAATAAAGTCAGAGCAAACACTTGTGACTCTCTTGATACTCCCCTAGATTGCTTGAAACATGTCGGCTTTTGGCTCCCCTATCAGGGACCAAGAGCACATGGGTATATGATCGGAGTAATGACAGTCATGACAGATTATATTGCTGAAACGGAAGACAAATTGGAACTTTTGGAAGAAACTAACCTTAATCTGATATCAAAAATTCAAACGTTAGAACAGCAAATTGAAACTGCTCAAAAAGAACTTGTCATGATAAATTATGATAAGACTGCCTTTGCTATACGAGTTAGAGGACTGCGTGAAAACCAACAGGAGAATTTGAAACAGACATTCTTTGAGGCTTTCAGTCGCTTGGTGGGAAGTCCGGGACTTAACTTTGATTGGCAGATTCAAAGAATTTACCACCAGAATTCCTGGGTAGCAAAACAGCGACAGCTTCCGAGGGACATAATAATATACTTTACTACAAGGGAATCTAGAAATGAGATAATACAGAGGCTTTACGGAAAGAGGTTGATAATTGATGGGGAGGACTTGATTGTTTTTAAAGAGATACCATTTCAAATATTAAGAACAAGAAGACAGTACGCTTTCTTAACCGAAGAACTCAGAAACTCTCAGATTCCATACAAATGGGAAGTCCCAGCTGGTATTACAGTTACATTTGGCAATCAAAAACACCGCATTAACTCCGTCTGTGAAGCCCGAAAATTTTACTACGAGACCCTGAAGGCGGGACTTCCTGATTCATCCGGATCTGGGGAGAGGCAAGGAGAAGGAGAAGACAAACAGCGAGACACGTGGCTACAAGGCGGAGGGTGTTGTTTCTCTCTTCCGGAAGGGCAGAAGACTAAAGAATAAAGACTAAGCGATGTTTTTAAAGTTTTATGATTTCCGTCTGGGATAAAATGGAAAAGTGGCATATCGAGGATGAGACATGGAGACTGAAAGAAGCGTTGCTGATTGTGGACATATATTGTACAGAAGTTTTGTCTGAACTCTAACTCAAATTGTGCATGAACTATTTTCTTAGGCGAGGAGAGCGGAAATTGTGATCTTTTTGAGTTGCGGTTTGGGACGAACGGAGTTGGGAGGTGCGTGGGAGAGGGAAGGGCAGCGAAAGTTTAATTAGATTACCTGGGGCTAGAACGCAAGCTGATGTTTGTTTGAGTTGCTATATCAATATAAAGTTAAGAAAGATTGGTCGGAGAATCTTCAGGAAAGTGGAGTAAACATGGGAGGAGCAATGAATGTGGATAAAATATATATGTGGATATGGATAAAGGCAGGGTGGAAGGTAAAAAATTTATATGTGGAGGTGGGTAAGGATAGAAAGGGAGGTGTTGGAAATGAAAAATGAAAGAAGTATTTGAGTTTAATGGTGTTATAGAAAGGTTTGGATATTTGGATAAAAAAGAGATAAATTAAAGGTCTGAATAGATAGACAAAGCAAGGAGACTTTTAGTTGGGGAATTTTAATTGATCAACTTACCTGGCTCTAATACAGTTTGAAACCCTGCAAGTAGCAAAATAATCGAAATTTGGAATGAGTCACATTGTTTAAGATTTACAGATAATGGGAAGCTGTGTTAACGTAGTGGGTTTATTGACCCTTTTTGTTTCTTTCTTCTTTTTGTGTGTGAGTGTGGGTGTTTTTTTTTTTTTATTTCTTATTTTCTACTATTTTTCCTTTTTCTTTTTGGCTTTACTTTTATCTTATTTTTTCAATTTTAAAGTTAGCTGGCCTTATTATACTTAAATGCTTGTTAAAGAATTATGCCGGGCATGGGACCTGCGAAGCCGTAAGGGGGTTAGGGAGGGGGGATTATAGGGGGGAGGGGGGAGGGTGGAATTACAGTTTCAATCCTTAGAACAATAAGAATTCACTTGTGTACTGCGGCTCGTTTTTCTTTTTTTTTCTTTTTTTCTTTTTCTACTTTTATTGTAAAAAACAAATTGAATTGTATGGATACACCAAAGTGAGGAGAAGAGGGAAAGAGAAGGGAGAAGTAAAGAGGGAGTGAGAGGGAATGTAAGGAGGGTGAAATGGAGGGAGGGGGAGATGTCTGAGGGGGTAGGGAAGTAGAAGAGGGGAATGCTGGAGGGGTGAAAGGAAAGTTGGAGGGGGAGAAGAGAGGGTGTATGGGGGAATGAAGTGTTATGTTGGGTTTTTTTTTTCCTTTTTTCTTTTTTTTATGCACAGTATATAAGTGATTGTATAAAATGAAAATGAAAATGAAATAAAAGGTAATTTGCTAAAAAAAAAAAAAAAAAAAAAAAAAAAAAAGGTAAATGTTCCCCTCACCCATATGTGCTAGTTGTTCCCAACTCTAGGGGGCAGTGCTCATCTCTGTTTCAAAGCCGAAGAGCCAGCACTGTCGAAGACATCTCCGTGGTCATGTAGCCGGCATGACTAAACACCAAAGGCGCACAGAATGCTGTTAAAGGTGGTTCCTATTTTTCTCTTTGAATTTTTGCATGCTTTCGAACTGATAGGCTGGCAGAAGCTGGGACAAGTAATGGGAACTCACTCCATTATGCGGAGCTAGGGATTTGAACCACCAAACTGCTGACCTTTTGGATCGACAAGCTCAGCTTCTTTACCAGTAGCCAATGTGTCCCAAAGGTGTTCATAGACACCAGCTTACCTTTCCCAGAATAGAGTCCTAAAAGTTTAGTACTAGTTCTAACTTTTACAAAAGGTTCTACTGTAGCACACAATTAGTCATCATTTAAAGAAGAGAACTGGAAGTTATTTCTCCCAGATCTACACAGGAACTTGACAAGGCATGAAAACTTTCCTAATCCAAATGAAACTAAGACAGATTCCCCAACAGTTTCATAAATCACCTGCTTTTCTGCTTGTCTACCACCTGACAGATTGTAACATTTATCAGTTTGGCTCTATCTGTTGAAAAATTATTCAGTCCTTGTGCTGATAGAAATTTTATCATCTTATGTTAGTGTCCATGAGTTGTTATTCCTTATTTATAGATAGGAGAGAGAGAAAGAGAAAGACATCATGATATCATTAGGTAGAAATCTGCATTATACATTATATTTTTATAGATTTCATTATATTCCTAGTAGTTATTTAATGTAGTTTCAGTAAGCTAATTAGCTGGTGTGACTTAATTTGGTTTTCTGTGCAATAAAAAAGTCCTGCTTTTTGGTAATAGGAGGAGATTTATTTTCACATTTTTTATTCTGTCTGCACGACACTAGAATTCTATAACTCTCTTAAGATTAAATTCCCATTATAATAAATAGTTGGGCTAGACTGCCTGTTGGATAACTTGGGCCTCTTGAAAATATGACAAGAGTCTTTGCCAGCACTCCCCCTAGGTTCTGCCTCATTACATTTTCTTCTTGCTGAAGAAAATGTAAATCAGCACCCTTATTAGGAGAAAGTTCATCTGGGGATGGCATAGCCTTTGACAGAAACATTTTAGTGATCCTCTTGAGGCCCATATCCTAGCTGGAGGTTGATTTTGCTAAAAAGGCTGTATTCCTCACAGATGAGACAAGATACAGCTAATCAGCCATTCTCTCCCTCCCTCCCCCCCTCTCTCTCCTTATTTTCTTTGGGGGTTTTTTTCACAGTTTTTTTAATTGAAGTTGACTTAAATACTGTTAGATCGGGTAAAGGAGGCACAAAGGCTAAGTGAACAACAGCTCTTTATTTCAAGCCAAGTAAACATCCGGCTGAGAATGGTTGGGCAGCATCTTCTTTTAAAGGGATCTGCCAGACCTCTTAGCCAATGAGATTCAATCTCTGTTCCCGCCGGAACAGAGGACCTTGGTGGAAACCTCTTGCAGTCTGTCAGTCGGGGGGGGGGGGGATATCTAACAA
This sequence comes from Thamnophis elegans, assembly GCF_009769535.1. Lineage (NCBI taxonomy): Eukaryota > Metazoa > Chordata > Lepidosauria > Squamata > Natricidae > Thamnophis > Thamnophis elegans. Next base: position 74,727,932 of record NC_045542.1, read on the forward strand.
AGACTGTGCTGCCAGCAACAGAAATCTCCTTCCATTAGTTTCACTTTCATGGCTCATTGGAAGAGAGAGAGAGGGGGGGGAGAGAGGGGGGGAGGGAGAGAGGGGGGGAGAGAGAGAGAGAGAGAAAATGAAATTCTTCCTAAACAATCTGGATTCCGTGTGATCCCTCTACAATTTCTCCTCCTGGTGTAGGTGATTTCATTTTAGTCTTTTTGTAACTCACACAGAGAACCTCTTGCCTCCATAAAATGGGACACAGTATCCTAAATGATCTCTCTCCTCCCTCCACTGCATTCTGACCTGCCCGCTTCATTTATTTCATAGAGCCCCATTAATTTTACTAGAAATAAGTGACTAGAGAACTCTGACTCTACTATACAATATTATGTTTCCAAACTCTATAAACTAACCACATAGAGGTGATTAGCTGGGGTCTCATGCTGTTTTAGCCTTTCAAGGCTGGCTTTATTTCACATTTCAATAGGTATGGGTTTAAATGGGCTATTGATTTCTGCCACTTATGTATGTGAAGGCCATATTCTTGATCTCTTAATCCCAAAGGGATTAGTACATTCTTACCATTACACTGAAGGTACTAATGATTTAAATTACTACACAATGCAACTATTAAACTTTTCTGCCTGCATTGTACTTTAAAATTCTTCATGCAGTATGTGCAGACCTAAGTACTCTTTTTAAGTTGGTTGTTATTGTTTACATTTATAACCCATCTAACCGAAGATTCATTGGAGAAGAGCCTAATGCTGGGAAAGATTGAAGGCAAAAGAAGAAGGGGACGATAGAGAATGAGGTGGCTGGATGGAGTCACTGAAGCAGTCGGTGTGAGTTTAAATGGACTCCAGAGGATGGTAGAGGACAGGAAGGCCTGGAGGAACGTTGTCCGTGGGGTGCAATGGGTCAGACACGACTTCTCTACTAACAACAACTGAAGATCTATTCTAATGCCAAGGGTTGTTGTTGTTTTGCCTCCATAAGATACAATTCTAGTGTCACATAACGACGATTCCTGCTTTGAAATGAGCTGGCAAATCTAAAATAGTATATATCAATCTATAATGCCAACAAAACAAGACTGATTTAGATTCTTTCATAAATGGAAGTATGATTAGACCGATGTTATGTGCAGGTAGACAGGCAGAAGAGAACAATTCAGGGGGACTAAGGCTTTATAAAAGGAGATCTAGCTAAGAAGACGTCCAATACCATTTTGAAAGGATCGTCAATCTTATTGTTGAGGGAATGATTAATACTGCTTATCTACTTCTGTGGTGTCCATTTCCACTGCTATTGGATTCTGTACATCATAATGTCTTTGGAAGATACACTCCCGGTAATAGGGACATCAACAGCTGCTTATTCTGAATCTGAAGTTCTGTTTCAGATTTTATTTTTTGTCTTTTCTGAGTAACATGAATTGAGCAGGAACCTTCCGCAGGCAAAGCCAATGCCTCAGAGTCTTCTCCCAGAGTAACAGCCAGAGTAAAGGAACATTAAAAGATTCAGAGCTGAACTACAGCAGAAACCTAGAAACAGCTTATGTCAAAGGTCTTCTAGTAAAGCTTTCTTTTCTCTAGGAAGTCTGTTTTCTTTCCTTGTTTAGTACTCAGTACTTGCCTGAAATATTTTAATCATCAGCTTTTCTTTTCATATATATAAGTACAGGTTTGTCAGATGGTTTTTGCGTGTGTTGAGCTGTAATTTGGATATGTAGAAAATTGATAATATACAGGTAGACCCTGACTTACAACAGTTCACTTAATGATTGTTCAAAGTTACAATGGCACTGAAAAAAGGACTTATGACCATTTTTCACAATTATGATCTTTGAAGCATCCCTATGGTCATGTGATCAAAATTCGAATGCTTGGCAACTGCTTCATATGTATAACTGCTGCTGTGTCCCAAGGTCATGTGATCACCTTTTGCAACCTTTTGACAAACAAAGTCAATGGGGAAGCCAGATTCACTTACAACTGGATTACTAATTTATCAACTGCAGTGATTGACTTAACAACTGTGGGAAGGAAGATCATAAAATGGGGTAAAGTTCACCAAAAAATGTCTCACTTAACAACAGAAAGTTTGTGCTCAATTATGGTTATAAATTGAGGGATACCTGTACTTAGTTTTCCTCATTGTTTTGGGTTTTGTTTTTTTTAGAAAATGAAGGCTTGTATGACCTTAGATACCATGAGAATAGATAAGCACATGAATGTGCAAAAATCTTTTCAATGTTCAACTTAAGCATGTACACCAGCCTCAGGCACTTAGCTGAAGAATGCTTTCATGTTCATTCCAAGAATCTCAGGATTCTCTTCACATCCAACATAAGCTGAACAATCCCCCCAAATGCATAAGATGTTGGACTTGGATCTGAGAGATTCATCCCCAGTTGTGAAAATGTGCAGGATGACTTTTATCCAATTATTATCTCTTATCCTAAGCGACCCTGAAGGATTAATACTATTGGAAAAATTGGGAGAGGCAGGAATTCAAGATGAATGGCACAATATATATCTAATAAGATTAAAATATATCCAGTCCCTCTGCTAAATTAATACTATGTGTAAAAACTATGCTATCTACATTCAAAGTACATCTATCAGCATAGCAATTCTGCAAGCAATTAGAGATGCTGGAATCACCTAATCAATAGGAATTCCAAGATGGCTACCTGATCATACCTTTCAGATAGATATGCAGGTTGAATCTTAATTACTCTCTGGGTGTTCTGACATAGTCTTTGGGAGGAAAAATGTCAAGCACAGGAAATCAGGAGTCCAAGCAGTTCAAATCAATATACAGCATTTTTCTGAGTATAAGACACACCTTTTCCTTCCTTAAAAAAGAGTGAATATTGTCTTATACACTGAATGTAGCCCCATCCACCCACCTGCCCTCATCCTTTGGCCTCTGCCTCCCAGCAATTTACCTCCTTGCAGCAAACGAAGAAAATGGGGTTTGCAGAGGCCACAATAGGCTATGGCAACCTCTGCAGCCTGAAACAACTGATCATCTGGAGCTTAAACTAAAATTGAAAGTGAAACTTGCTGTTTGCTTCATTGAGGCAAATTGCTGGGAGGCAAAGGCAGATTTTTTTCCCTTCTAAAGCTAAACTAAAACAGGCTGTTTGCTGCAAGGGGCAAATTGCTGGGATCCAGAGGCAGATTCCCCCCCCCTTGTTTTCCTCCTCAAAATCTAGATGCATCTTATACTTTGAAGCGTTTTATACTCTGAAAAATATGGTAAGTTTATTGTATGCTAATGCTCTCTACAAGATTCTGAACCGCTAAGAGTCAAAGCAAATTGACGGTAGATAAGGGTCACATAATTCAAGGTGGGCTGGATTTGTATCTCTTGTGGACATAAAGGGACTCGAGACTCATGACGTGCTTGACCCCTCCATCAGGATATGCTAATGTAAATACCTAAAATTAATTGAAATGGGATGTATATGTGCAGATTCCCAGATTAATGAGAAATCAAAAGAAATGGATACCTTGAGTATAAACATTAAGCTAATGTGAGATGGGTAACAGGACAACCCAATCACTATTTCAGAGTAACGAAGGAAAATTACATGCCTGAATGAAATAATTCTAGTTAACCAAAGGAAGATGACTCTGATATTATAAAGGTCCCTTCATGCCGACAAAGGAAGGAATAAATCTGCAAAAGCTGTGCAATGTAATTAATTTGTGGATGTGACATACTTGCTTAAATGTGAACGGGCTTGTGTATGTGGGTGTCAGTATATGTATCTACTTCCAAGAAGCTGCCTGACCAGAAAAGACCAGTTTTTAAAAGAATATTCATTTAACTAATAAATGCAGATTAAAATGGGGTAGGATATCCTCTTCATAAAAGAAACTGATTTCCCAACTGCTTCTTCCAAGCATAGATATTGAATTGCAACTAAAACTGAGGAAGAAAAAGGGAGCATAACTGATTAACAGATTAACAGAGTTGGAAGGGAATTTATAGGTCATCCAATCCAACCCCCTGCTCAAGCAGGAGACCCTACACCATTTCTGACAAATGGCAATCCAGTCTCTTCTTGAAAGTTTCAAGTGATGAAGCCCCCACAACTTCCAAAGGCAAGTTGTTCCATTGTTTTTTTAAATATATTTTTGTTATTTTTACATTTAAAACAATGCAGTACCGCAGAGTCAAAGTGACCATACATTCACATCATACACAATTAGTCTCAACCATTAACTATTAGCCTACTTAGTGCATTATCTATCCTTCTGTCCAATCACAATATATACAGTTTGTTCCAGTCTTGTCACCTTGTCTTATACCAGTCATAAAATCTGATTCCCCTTTATTTTTAAGTTCAAGAGTGAGCCTATCTGCTTCCGCATAGGCCAACACCTTTCTGATCATATCTAGCTCTGATGGTGTATTTTCTTTTTTACAATACTGCACAAAAGTTATGTGTGCCGCAATTAGTACATGTATAATTAGATAGAGTACATTTTTCTTAAACCCCTCCAGTATTATGCCTTGGAGAAATATTTCTGGTCTAAACAAAACAAAATTTGGTCTCCCACCATTTGTTCCAACTATGATTGAATCATTTTTCAATATCTTTTGGGCTCATTGCATGTCCACTACATATGATAAAAAGTGCTTAGTGTTTTTTTACACTTCCAACAATTTGGGGCCATATTTTTAAACATTTTGGAGAGCCATGCTGGGGGAGAGATGCCATCTGTAGAACATCTTATAAAGATTTTCTTTACACGCCATAGCCAATGTTAGTTTCTGATTAAGTATCCAAAGTTTTTTCCACTTAGCCAATTCCACATTATAACCAAAATTTTTCACCCAGGTGACCATAGTTTCTTTGACATGTTCTTCCTCGAGTTTATATTCCAATAAAAATCTATACAGCACTTTGATCAACTTGTTTTCTGTCTCTATCAAAAGTTTATCTAACACTGTGTAAACTTTAGCAATGCTTTCCTTCTTCCTGTCCTGTGCAAACCTTGATTGTATCTGTAAATAAGACCACCATTTTACTTGTACCCCTTGTGATGCCAATTCTAATCTAGTTTTAATCTCCCCCTGTCTGTTTAATAACTCTTTATATGTAATAATATTTTCCATATTAATTAAATTTGGGTGTATATATGCTTCAATCGTAGATAGCCAAATGGGTCTTTTGGTATAGTGGTCATGTTTAATTTTGTTCCATATTAATAACAGGGACTGTCTGATAGAGTGTCTAATGAAATATTTATGTGCAGATCCTTTTTCATACCACAGGAAGGCATGCCATCCTGCTTGGAGGTCATGACCTTCCAATTTGAGTAATCTTTTATTTCTCAACATTATCCATTCTTTTAACCATGTTAGTGTGCCTTCAATATAATAAAGTTCCCAATCTGGTACACCAAATCCTTTTTTTTCCTTAGTATCTTGCATGGCTTTGAGTTTTATTCTTGGTTTTCTTCCCTGCCAAATAAAATTAGAAACCAATTGATTCAAATCCTTAAAAAACGCTTTTTCTAATTTAATTGGAATATTCTGAAATAGGAAAAGAAATTTTGGTAGTACATTCATTTTTATGACTGTGATCCTACCCATCAGGGACAATTGTAGGTTTTTTTATCTTTCTAGGTCTTTCTTAGTTTTGTTGATCAGATTAGTATAGTTGTTTTCTTTGATGGATGCACACCTCCCAGATAAGTGTATACCTAGATATTTCACTTTTTAAACAATTTGGATACCCAATTTCTTCATTAACTCCTCTTTCAATTTGGATGTCATATTTTTAACCAGCATTTTAGGTTTTGTCATATTTATCTTTAAACCTGCTACTTTCCCATATTCTGTCAATTCCTCGATAAGTTTCATACCAGACTTTATAAGATCCTCTAACACAAACACTAGATCATCCGCAAAAGCCTGTAACTTAAATTGTTCCTTTTTAATTTCTAGTCCCTTTATCTGTTCCTCTTTATGAACATTCCTGGCTAAAACTTCTAAGGTTAATATAAACAGTAGTGGGTATAGGGGACAACCTTGTCTTGTACCTTTCTGGATTGCTATACTTTGTGTTAATTCATCATTAATTATTACTTTGGCTTTTTGATTTGTATATATTGTGTTTATAAATCTATCCCCAAATTCCATGTGTTCCAATTGTTGATGCAAGAATTCCCGGTTCACATTGTTGAATGCCCTTTGGGCATCGAGAAAAAATAGTGCAACCTGGTTTTCATTATGTACTTCATAATATTCGATGATGTCCAGCATAATTCTCATATTGTTTTTAATTTGTCTTCTGGGGAGGAATCCATTTTGATCTGTGTGGATAAACGATATGAGGAATTTTTTCAACCGTTCTGCTATTATCAGAGCAAAAATCTTGTAATCTACATTTAGCAGGGAGATTGGTCTGTAATTTTATATGAGCATATGATCTGAGTCCCCCTTAGCTATTAATATAATGTTAGCCTCCGTCCATGATAGCGGTGTCTTCACCTCTTTCAACACAGCGTTATAAACTTCCAACAGTGTTAGAACAAGCATATCTTGGAATTTTTTATATATTTCCGCTGGCAGTCCATCCGGCCCTGCAGCTTTATTAGTCTTTTATTTTTGTATGTTCTCAATTATCTCTGATGTTTTAATTTCTTCATTGAGCATATCTTTTATTTCCTCTGGAATCTTTGGCAGATCTGACTTTTCCAGATATTGTAGTATTCCTTCCTTTGTATAGTCTCGGTTTTCTCTATATAATTGTTCATAAAACTCTTGGGTAATTCTTTTCTTTTCCTCTAGTTGATAGCACAACTGCTAACCCCCACAACTTCCAAAGGCAAGCTGTTCCATTATTTGATTGTTCTCACTTTCAGAAAGTTCCTCTTGATTTCTAGGTTGAATCTCTCCTTGGTCAGTTTCCATCCCTTATTCCTTGTCTGGCCTTCATGTGCTTTGGAAAATAGCTTAACCTCTTCCTCTCTGTGGCAGCCCCTCAAATATTGGAACACTGCTATCATGTCTCCCCTAGTCCTTCTCTTCACTAGACTAGCCATGCCCAGTTCCTGTAACCATTCTTCATATGTTTCAGTCTCCAGTCACTTAATCATTCTGGTTGCTCTTCTCTGCACTTTTTCTAGAGTCTCAACATCTTTTTTATAGTGTGGTGACCAAAACTGGATGCAGTACTCCAGGTGTGGTCTTACTAGGGCTTTATAGAGTGGTATTAGTACTTCACTTGATCTTGATTGTATCCCTCTGTTAATGCAGTTTAGGATTGCATTGGCTTTTTTGGCTGCCGCTATACACTGCTGGCTTATATTAAGCTGGTTGTCCACTACGACTGCAAGATCCCTCTTACTGCTATTAAGCTTGGTTTCACCCAGTTTATATGTGTACTTATGTTTTTTCTTACCTAAGTGTAGGACTTTACTTTTCTCTACAATGAATTCCATTTTATTAGATCGGGCCCAGTGTTCAAGTCTGTCAAGATCCATCTGGATCTTGACCCTATCTTCTAGGCTGTTAGCTATTCCTTCCAGCTTAGTATCATCTGCAACTTTGGTAAGTTCCCCTTCTATTCCCTCATCTAAGTCATTCATGAGGGAATAGAAGGGGAATTTACCAAATGAAGGGATAGTTTGACTGGGAAGGAAGGAAAGTGAAATGAAATGCAGAACTGGAAGAAATGAGAAGAGGGACATTTAGGACTGGATAAAGAAAGTTTAGTTTAGTTTAGTTTAGTTTTGGTTTATTTGTATGCCGCCCTTCTCCAAGAAAGAAAGAAAGAAGGATCCAGAATTTAGGTTTTACAAAAAGAGTTATAATTCCTCAGATTTCAAAGATAACTTCAGAAATGCTGTATGCTGGCATTTGTGCCTCCCACCAGCTGATTTGTTTTTCAGCAAATCCTGAAGGTAAGATGTCTCATATGCAATTCTCCTTCCACAAGTCATTCACAAGGAGATCCACATAGGAACCCACCTGGCAGCCTCCCGGTGCTGAATGAGCAGTTTTGTCTGCCCGACCATTTTCTCACTGCAGTCAGTGACCGTATTAATTGGGACTTTCTATCTGTACGCCTGCATCATAAGAGCATAAGAAATTAAATGAGGCTAAAGAACCGTTCTCTTGCTGAGGGAAGTGAGAGAGCATGAAAGTATATTTTACCTTCCTCAGTTAAGACTGAACTGTAGTCGCAGAACCGAAAAACTGACCCCTTCCTTCTTTGAACAATTAGTGTGATCACCCACAGGCAAAGGCATTTCACAAAACTATGGCCACAGCATGCCAATTAGGGCTCCCTGCATGTTACTACATTCCGGACCTTTTGAACAATGGGAAATGACTCCCAGGTTTCTATCCAGAATGCATTGGTATTTTGTAAGTGCTGCAGGATCATATGATTTGAAAAAAAATGCATAGAATTGAGAGGATAGAAGAAGAGCCTAGTTACCATCCTAAAGGCATTTTCATGTCTCTAGAAACAACTTGGGTCTTCAAAAGAGAAATGTTGCCTTACAGCAGCTATAGTCAACCTTTTTATTCCTACTGCCCACTTTTGTATCTCTGTTAGTAGTAAAATTTTCTAACTGCCCATCAGTTCCACAGTAATGGTGATTTATAAAGTAGGGAAGTAACTTTACTTTATGAAATTTATAAATCAGAGTTATAGCAAACTCCTACCACCACTATGAAAGCTGGAACGCCCACTAGTGGGCAGTAGGAACCAGGTTGACTACCATTGCCTTACAGCATCTGACTTTGGTCCATTCCCCAGGGCAGAGTGTAGTCTTTCAGTACCCAGATCATACTTTGGCCAAGCATCATGCAGTTCATAATAACATCTTCTGGCAATCTCTAGCTCTAATGCTGAACTTGTGGACTTTGAATAAGAACTGTCTAACATGATTGCTCTAAAATTATCATCCACCCTTAAAGAGCTTTGCTGCAGTTACATCGCAGCAAAACAGATAGAGTCCTTGAAATGTGGCCACCAAATTACCGTTTTTAATGCTTCTAGGAGAAATTATTAAATAAGGAGTATTCCTATTTACTGTATTTATTTTTATTACATTTAAAATATAAATTAAAGTTCATCAAAGTTTTGCCTTACTGGATTTTTTGCCCACACTCTGCTTATTTTCTAGAGTATAGCCTGCAGCATATTACTCAAAACTCAGATCTAGTCATTTGCATTAAAAAAAGCCAAAACAAAATCCTGCATTCCCAGTTTAAGGGAAACTAATCAAAATCCTTCCAGCTTTACTGTTTAACTATATAATCTGCAAAATTGTATTCACAGGCAGGCAGGATGCTATTGGTGAAAGCTATTATAGTAATTTTTATATACAGAAATGCCTAGGAATGAGTCACACATTTATGTCCCTCAAATTCAGTATGAATTTGAATGTATGAATTTCACTCTCTCAGCCCATCTTATCACACAAGGTGGTTCTTCTGGGGAAAATAACAATAGCTATTACTGACTTCGGAAGGATGGAAGTCTGAGTCAACCTTGAGCCAGTCAGGATCAAAATCCTGGCAGTCAGCAGAATTAGCCTGCAGTACTGCATTCTAACTACTGTGCCACCACCATGGCTCATAGGAGAAGGAAGGAGTATTGGGATATTCACCACCTTGAATTGGACATGAAAAAGGCAGGCTAAAAATATAAAAACAAAAAGTAGATTAGATTTATGGATGAGACTCACAGGCAGAATTATCATGATTAATTGTATATAAATCTGAATATGGTAGTTTATAATAGTAATTGGGAGGTAAGAGGGCATATACATAAACTCCAATTCCTAGCATCCTATATATTGATGTGTTTGCACGTTTATACACAAAGATCTACATTGGTGTCTATCTTCATAAAATACTTGGTGGTCAATGCATGAATATTCAAGGCTTGCAGAGGCAGGTTCATTTATGCACTGTGTTCCTCAAGCTATTTAGATTTATTTGTATGTAGATATATAAGCTAAGATAGAAATTTGCATATAGATGTATAAACTGCTAAAACTAATTAGTTTATGATGGAGAAATATTTCCCCCAAATCCAAATGTTTACCCTGTATTTGCTTGAGCCCTGGTTATCTGTCACTTTATAGTTTTGAACCCAGTTCAAAGGAAATGAGTGAAATGGTTGTTCTTACTAATGATGTTTAATTTAAAACAGTGTTTTTCAAACTTTAAAATGCATGGATGCTGGCTGGGGAATTCCAGGAGTTGAAGTTCGCTTAACATTGCAAGTTTGGAAAATACTGATTTAAAGGATTGGAAGCCAAGGCCCTGATAATACATGATTGATAAGGAAAGAACAGGACAGGGCTGGATGGTTACAATGCTTTTCCTCCCTTCCTCCCTAGTAAAGTTTGCTAGGTTTCCAGAACTGCTTTTCAAATGAACGGCAGTTCTTGCTCTGTGTATAACAATTGTACAATTACATGACAATGCTGAACAATTGTTTTGCTCATGCAGCTGCTGCTTAATTGCTGTAAATCTTTGAATTCTGTATATCCTAGGAGGACCTTTTCTGGTATTTGAGATTGGGAATCAGATGCTTTTGAAGATTTTAGCTAGATTTTGATTAATTTCATCAAAGAGTTTTCTTGCTCATTTTTATGCAGCAACCAAGGAAGTAATTTTAGATCTTAATTTTTGACCAGGGGTGAAATCCCGCAGGTTCTGACAGGTTCTGGAGAACTAGTAGTAGAAATTTTGAGTAGTTTGCAAAACAGCTAGCAGAAATTTTGACTAGTTCGGAGAACTGGCAAATACCACCTCTGGCTGGCCCCAGAGTGGGATGGAAATGGAGATTTTGCAGTATCGTTCCCCTGGAGTGGGATGGGAATGGAGATTTTTTCCAGTATCTTCCACCTGCCACACCCACAGAACTGGTAGTAAAAAAATTCAAGTTCACCACTGACTTTGACTTATATACTTCACAGTGCTTTACAGCCCTCTCTAAGTGATTTACAGATTCAGCCTATTGCCCTCAACAATCTGGCTCCTCATTTTATCTGCCTCGGAAAGATGGAAGGCTGTCAACCTTGAGCCTGGTGAGATTTGATCTGTCAAACTGCTGGTAACTGATGATCAGCAGAAGTAGCCTGCAGTACGGCATTCTAACCACTGCACCACCACGGCTCTTTTATGTTTGAGTTGAATTCACGATTTAGTGGTCTTGTGTTTTTTGGGAAGTATATTTCATGTTAGATGAAGTTACAAGAAGTACTGTGAAGATGCTACTCACTCAAAACTCCCATCAATCAAATATTCCATCACTTTGCCTCCAGCAACAGAAAAACCATCCTCCATTCCATAGCCTTCGTTGGAATGTATGATAGGTTATATCTATATAGGGTATTCACAGGCTTCAGGGAAAGGATGGATTTTTTTTCAGTTTGGCATTTGTGATTCCCTTACTACAAAGTTTTTTAAAACAATTTTCTCTCAGGGTTTTCCCCTACTTTTCAAAATTACAGAGACTCCCTGAAGAGCTTTTGTTTATATAATTACATCTTTCAATATTTACCACAGTAAAAAATTAAAATTAATGCATTTGCTGCCACTACCACTTCTCTCAATTGTTTACTGGGATGTTAATATTATATTATTATTTAGTTCAGCTTAATAAATAAGGTTGATTTGTGGACCCCTCAGAGGGCCTTTAGGAGGGTTCCTAAAACCATCCTCTAAAAAACACAGGCCCTACTAAGCTGTGGGGGTGTAGTGGTTAGAATGCAGTATTGCAGGCTATTTCTGCTGATTGCCAGGAGTTCAGCCCTGACCAACTCAAGGTGGATTCAGCTTTCCATCCTTCCGAGGTCGGTAAAATGAGGATCCAGATTGTTGGGGACTATATGCTGACTCTGTAAACTGCTTAGAGAAGGCTCTAAAACAGTATGACGTGGTATATAAGTCTAAGTGCTATTGCTATTAGAAAGAAATGCAGTCCTCATTGGAACTGCTAAGAGAGCACTGTTCTATCTTATGGTGAGCAGTTAGACCCCAGATGGGCTATGTCAGCGCTAGTAGTCCAGGGCTGTGATTCTGTAGGAATATGTTGGGAAAATATTTGGAATAGTTGAAGTTCTTTGAATTCACTGACAGAAAACTATTTTTGATTGAAAGTATAGTTTTTAATGTTAAGTTACAGCTATCTTATTATAAGTAGCTTTTCTGTTGGTTTGGCTTGTGTTTGTTTTTCTTAAGGAACAAACATTCATAAGAGCCAAGGTGGCGCAGTGGTTAAATGCAGCACTGCAGGCTACTTCAGCTGACTGCAGTTCTGCAGTTCGGCTGTTCAAATTCCACCAGGCTCAAGGTTGACTCAGCCTTCCATCCTTCCGAGGTGGGTAAAATGAGGACCCGAATTGTTGTTGGGGGCAATGAGCTGACTCTGTAAACCGCTTAGAGAGGGCTGAAAGCCCTATGAAGCGGTATATAAGTCTAACTGCTATTGCTATTGCTATTTCAAATCTGATATCTGAAAAGTGATATTGGTGAAAGATGTGGCCTATTTTAATATTTTTTCAGCTTGTATTTTCTCTCCTGGTATTATTTGTCCTTTGGAAGTTGCTACTTTCCCTGTAGTTGTATGCAAGAGTTTATTATTATCATTGGAACGGAGCCAAATATTTTTTTTAAAAAAAATCCTTCCCAAATTCTGGACCATCAGCACCATAGCTGTATTTATCATTTGAAATAAATAAATACAATCTTGAATTTTCTCAGTGTCTTCTCCACCTGGGCTTTTGAGAGTGTGTATGGGTTAGTTCATGTGTGCGTACAGAATTACATCAATTCTTTTTAAGTAGAGAACAACTAGGTGATAATAGGACTTTTAGAAATTAACAGTTATAAACCCCTTAATTTTTACCACTTTATTCCCTAAAACTTAAATTGCTTCATTACAGATTTTTCTAAGCATGTAACAGAATTGTTATTCCAGTGTGTGAGATAGAGTGACATATTGCACAATAACTAACAGTAGAGCTGACAGCATCTTTTATTTTTTTAAAATAAAACTTCATTTCAGAGAAGAAGACATGACTTCAAGCATCAGCAAGCTTTACTAACTGACTCTTCAAGGCTTCAACTTTCCAGGATCTGCAAAAAATAAACAACAGTTACTGTCATTTCTGTAAGGTATGGTTTGTAAACAGAATGAGGGGACAAATTTTGAATTTCATGAATTGGGATGAAAAATGCCCCAAAGCACAGCTGTTTTAAATGACATAGCTACAATTCATTGAATAAATCATATTGCTAGACTTTATAATGCACTATGATTGTGTTGTGCTTGATTTTGCCAAAAAATGCAGACTTAGATGTTAAAAATTCAGGAATTTTAGAAACTGCAAGCAGGAATTTTGGGAACATCAAAACTTTTATCAGCAAGCATTTTATAGGCACTCTGGAAGCAGCATTAAAGCAAATATATTGTTTACAAGCAGTAAGGACTTTTTTTCTTGGCAAAGAGCATGTTGCAAGAATTAACCACACAAAAAAGATGTAGGAGACTGATTTGAGTCCATAGGCAAATCTGCCTTAGCTTCAAACCCATTCCAAACTCCAAGAAAAGAATATTTCAGCCTTCAATCTGATGGATGGATGGATGGATGGATGATGTAGGCTCAAAATGGCTTACAAGTGAATGAACAATATGCTGGTTCATGCCCTTTATTTATTACTCATGGAAAAATAACATGTTTTTCTATTCAGAATGTCATAGGTTTAAGGTCTGGCATCTCCATCTGAGGCTAGAAGTCTCACTTAAAATTCTGAAAAGCTAGCCACTGTTGACAATTGGAAGGTCTTATAAGTGCAGATTTTTTAAAAAAAAAACAAAGGTCTACTTATAGTTTAATTATAGTACTGTAACCTATTCCCAATTTTTGCAATTCAAAAAACAACAACTAATGCCATCATCCAGGTTTATTAGTTGTACTGATAGAAGACAATATTTGTAGCTCGGGGTTAACTTTGGGGTCCTTGGTGCTTCCTGAACTTGGTTGTTTTCTGAAGACATTTAATTACCAAACTAGGTAATATCATCAATGCATAATCAGCTGTGCTCGCTGGTTCAGCAAAAAGCTCTTCCATAAGCACTTTAATCTACAGTTAGCTATTAAGATTAAAATTCTGAAAAAATCTGGCTTACATTCGGTATAAATGAGACCAGTTTAAAAAGTGACTTGCCTTGCAGAATTGTTAAAACAAATTATACATGTGGTCTGTTTTGAATGTTATTACCATTGAGGAATAGATCCATTATAGGTAAGGGTATACTTCCTTGTCTGCCTGCTTCTTCAACTATACCAGTGGTGGGTTGTAGTCGGTATGCCCCGGTATGTGCATATTGGAGCCTGCCGGAAGCAGCAGCCGCCATACCAAAAAAGTGCTTTGGAGGCCCACCTGCCCACCCTCATTCCTTACCTTTATTTGAAGGAAATGGTCCATCTGTGCATGCACGCGCAGCTTACAGCGCCTGTGCGGTGCTCCGCCGAGCAGCTGGAGCATCGCAGGTGGTGGGTATGCATGCGTGTGCAGCACGCGTGCCCGTGGTGCACGCCCAGATCCCGTTGCTGCATATCAGTTGCAACGGGAGCCGAAACTCTCCACTGAACTATACATTTGTTTCAATTGTGAACACTAAATGATACATATCTAAATGGAAAGAAATTGTCTGTAGCATTTTGAGAAAACTCCATTCTTGCATGGGAACCTATCAGGATCTTTATACAGAGCTAAAGGACACCTTCTGATTCTGATATCTACAGGAGATATTGGGATTGCAACTAGTAGAATTTCCAACCAAATGGTGGTTAGTTAGTTATGGATCCAGGGAAGAGCAATTGGTAAAGGTTTGCTAAGTGACTGGAGAGGGAAAATTATTGCACAAAGAATTCCAACTCCCAAATGGGTAAATTTTTGCTTCTGTTTTATCTACCATGCCCTTTCTGCAGTGAAATCACTTATTTAGTCAGCTAGGAGTAAGTGCAATCTCTATACACCATGATATGTGAACTATTGATCTCAATTGTATGTCACATTGTGTATACAAAATCTTATAAGAAAACTTGGGGAAAGGATTGGAAATGAGAAATAAAAGCCCACATGACCTGAGATGATTAGAAATAAATGCTTCAAATAAATCAAGGCATTCTTCACATAGCAATTTGTGCTATTTCCCTGCAATTTATATTAGGCAAAATGCTGCATTTTTCCCTCAAGCTTTTACCTTTTAATCCCATGGGATATTAAATATTCTATGCAGTTCTCCTTGATTGATACATTTAATCAAAATTTATACAGAACAAAATGAAAAGCAAGAACAAAATAAAATCTAAATGCAAGGAAAGCTAACAGACTCTTCTCAGATACAGTGAAAAGCTTAGCTATGTTAGGCATACACTATACAAATATGAGACAGAACAGCTTAAATTATGTCCTGGTTATTTATTTTTTTCTGCTGCAAGTTAATTGTAAAATCCTAGACTAAATCTTTTCTTTTCATTCCTATAATTCAGTGCAACCATATTTCCTAAGACATGTGGAAATATATAAAAATGGTTTGAAACATGTAGCCCTACAGTGGTGGGATTCAATTTTTTTACTACCAGTTCTGTAGGTGTGGCTTGGTGGGTGTGGCATGGCTTGGTGGGTGTGGCAGGGAAAGGATACTATAAAATCTCCATTCCCTCCCCACTCCAGGCGAAGGTTACTGCAGAATCCCCATTTCCTCCTGATCAGCTGGAGCTCGGGAGGCAGAGAATAGATGGGGGTGGGGCCAGTCAGAGGTGGTATTTACTGGTTCTCCAAACAATTCAAAATTTTGGCTACCGGTTCTCCAGAATACCACTTCTGATGCACTATATATACTGTACTTGCTCTCCTACAAACAAACATGAATTTTAGATTTACTGCAGTGGGATAAACAATCTCTTGTTAACAATTAAGGTTTGTATGGAAAAATAGTCCCTGGACTTCTTGCTCCTTCATATCTGTGCAATATGGGTGAAGTGTCTTAGAAGTCCTTGTTTTAAAAAGGTTGGCTAAGTTGGATGAGTATGCAAGTTACAATACCTTTTCTTTCAACAAGATATTACTCTTGATGTGCCATCCCCTTTTATTAAACAAATATCATAGAGAAATGTTAGAACTAATAAAAGATAATCTGGGATAGTTCTCTGCTTGAACAGAAAGGTGTCTGCCTTGGGGATCTATGCCAATGATTTCAGCCATTTCATCTTTAATATTTAAAAAGGCTCTATTTACTCTCCATGACTAAATTGGATCAGTTTCTATGGCAAACCATTTGTGCAATATAAATATAAAAAAGAGGCATGTCAGAGATAAACAATTGAAAGCTAATGAACATGGGAATTCTTGTTCTAGGTTTTACATAGTAGAGCAATTCAAGATCAAAATCAACATAAGAGAGTAGAATCAACAAAAGCATAAAGATGGATCCAAAGACATAATGTGTGTGGCTGCAAGGAAAGCAAAATAAAGGCAGAAGTTTTCAAAAATATAAGAATTGAGTATATTATTAAATAAATCCAGGGTCACAAAAGCAAGCTATTAATGATTATGGAAGGGATTGAATAATATAAGTAGTAGTCAGTGTTAAAGGATGACTATGCTACACAGAACATTCAGAAAACTTGTTTAATGAGTTCAGGATAAATTTTTTAGCCTAATTATTGTTCAGGAATAAATTGTGCTGCTAAATTTAATAATGGTTGGCTTTCTTGGAAACAACAATCTATTTTGAGAGCTAGCCAACTCCTGCTGTTCCTTAGGTTTCTCCAGGCAGTCATATGCATCTTGATCTTTGTTGTTTGTTCTAAGATGTTCTTGTGGATTTCATGGCAATCAGCTATATTCCACTGTATGGTTTATTTGTATATGAAAATACCATGATCCCAGCCAGTCATATGCAAAAACATTAGCCAGAATTCAATGGCTTATGTAATGTTCTTTTTAAAAAAACAACCAGAAAAAAAATCTGAGGATTGATAGATCCTCTAAAGTTGCTTTTGATTTGGCCATGAAAAAAGAATATTGGTGCAGCTGAATCAATTTTTAGGTCAAGCTATTGCAATATGATTGAATGACAAACCACAGTTACTCCAACTGTCTAAGGTTATAAAGTGTAATTGTTGTATTACATGCCCCAATAAATAACAAGCAACTTCTCAGATTTCCCAAATCAATCCTGTAGTGGAGTGGCCCCCAACTTTTCAGGCAACAGGGACCGATTCCGTGGAGAGAGGTTTTTCCCATCAACTGGTGGTGTGGTTTCACATGCTGCCTGCATCCCACATGTACGTGGATGGGGCTTCATTCGTTTGGGCTGCCTGGTTTCTGGTACACTGAGGCCCTGGGGTTGAGGGCCCTTGATGTAGTGCAGTCAGCAACTCTGATAAGAGATTATCATGAACTAGTCAACACTTTGTTCAGGATCCATCTCATATATGTAGGAAAGTTAGGAAGTTTATATGAGAATGAGTACAAAATAATTTTCTCCTGCCATAGTTCTGCTTTTTATAATGTGATCACTTTGCACATGAATTTAGAATATGTGTATCAATAAAAATTCAGTACATATATGGTCTCACAAACTATTTCTTGTTTAATTTCTCACTAATAGCTAAAAATCTGCAATCACAGTCATATGGCTTCTGTATGTATTTTTCTACACATTATACGTTTTCGATGCAAATTCTGCATTCCTAAATATATGCACCTTTGTAACTCTAATATGTATTTTCTCCTAACTATCTTCCCTTATATGTGTGTCATTTAATCATAGGCCAGATTCAATTTCTTAAAATATAAGGTAAATTTCATGCGATTGTCAGAAAGATATACAGGTTTTATGCATGCATTGCCTAGCTGACAATGTTGGGGAGCAGCAAATAGTTCCCTGTTGTTTTTCAAATTTTTGAGACAAAATAAACCAATAGATTGATTTTTCATCCTTGATATGAATATGCTTCTATCAGATAGTTTGCAATAGAGCCAATAGCCTTTCAATGGACCATGTTAAAAATGAAAATGAAACTTTTATTTCCCCAAATGCTGCATTAAGATTCACTTTGTTTTTCAACAATATTATTGGGGAAGGTGGAATGGCTTGACCCAGCATCTGTTTTGGCCTATAATCTCTCATCCTGTAGGAAAAAAAGTGCTTGAAAATAAATGTACAAATCAAAATATAACATTGGAAATATTTAGCCTTATTTTATCAATTTATTTACAGTCAGATTAACAGCATTTTAAGGAATGACTACCTAGGGCAGTGATGGTGAACCTTTTTGGCACCGTATGCCGAAAAGGAGCACTTTATGTGCATGTGTGTACTTGTCTGAGCCGCGACCAGGGAGAGGAGCTGCCCAGGGGAAATGTGCATGCTGGAAAATGTACTTCCGGTTTTTGGCGTGCGCATGTGTGCCAGTTACTGCTGCACGTGGGCATGTGTCAATCAGCTGGCCAGAGCGCATGCTCATGCTAGAAAATGGAAGACCAGCTCTTCTGGTTTCTGGCACTGCCACAAGCACAAAGACCAGCTGATTGTCACGTGCGCATGCGCGCCAGAAATCCAGAAGAGGAACAGGGGATGCCACGTTTGCCAGGTGACATGGCTCTGCATGCCATTTCGGGCACATGTGCCATAGGTTCACCATCACAGACCTAGGGGGTAGCAAGGAGGCACGAATAAAAAAAAGAATCATGAAATCATAACTCCCATTTCATTATTTTGATGAAATAATGTCTTGCTGTGATTGTACTTGATATCAGATATATTCTCTGTGTCAATGATTTTTGAGTTAAACTCATTCAAATGAACTGTTTTCTAATATAGAAGCTCAATGTTATTAGTTCTTGAAGCTCTAAACATTTTGGAAGAAATGTTTGATATAATTTAGCCACAAATGGAAGTGATTAAGAGAAGAGGCTGTTTATCTCTGAGCTGTGTTGACTTTACAATTCTTATTACACTTGAATACTATTTTAAAACTTAAATTTGTCTTAAAATAAGCACCAAGTTATGCTAAAACAATTATGCTCTAAAACAATTGCACAGAAACATAGAATTATACAGTTTGGAAAGGTCATTCAAGGTACTGCTTTCAACTATATTTCAAGAACATTGTATTCCTGCTCACTGTAGGAATACAAATTAAGGCATCTATGACAGGTGGTATATAGCTTTAGTTTGAGCGTATCCAATGAAAAAAGCCAATCAGGTCTCTGGGTAATTGGTTTCACTGTTGAGCTCTTCAAAATATTACGAAGTTTTTCTTAACATTCAAGGGAGATTGGGAGATCCCACAATTCAAAGCCATTATTACATACCTTGCATTCTCGACCTTCTGTGCAACATCGACTCAGGTATTAAGAATGCTATTATATTCCCCATCTCGGTGTTTTGTTCTCAAAGCTAAATCATCTCATAGTCTCTATTCACCTGCTTTGCCATTCTCTGCATCTGTTCACATTTAAGAAGGATTCAGACAAACTAGTCTACCCACAAGAGAATACAATTTTTCAAACAGGTTTGCCCAGTGCATAATGTGGCAGAGCTTCTAAAGGAATTATGCTTTTATGAATGCAGTTTAAAATTGCTTTTCCCCCTTTTTCCCCCTGCCACATCACACAGGTGACTCACACATTTACTTTGTAATTAAATACTATTCCTAGATCTTTTTCATAAGCAGCATTCCCAAACCAATTTCTCGTTATACATTTAGAATTTCATTGTATTAAATTCCATATTATTATTCTAGCCTATTTCTCCTATGAAGTTCAGTTGAATTTCATTTTTCTCTCTTAGTATATTAAGTATCCCAATTTTCTATAAATCTGTATATTTTATAAATTTCTGTTTTTGCCTTTGTTCTATTCTTTTATATAAAAGTTAACAAACACAAAACTCAAAGCTAAATACAAAATCCAAGAGTGAACCTTGTTATCCATCTGATACTATACCGTTTGTAAGGCACAGCTGAAGTGCATTCTTTGGAACAACCTTTTTTTAATCAGCTGGATATCCAGTTTATTATTAGTGGCAACCATTTCATTTCCTTATTTGTCTAGAATGGTTAATTAGGGTTCACTGACAAAAGGGCAAATGACAAAAGCGCGCCTGACTAAACTGCGGTGACAAAACCGCGAGTTCTAAAGCGCGCTGACAAATGAGCACTGAAGCGCGGCGACAACAGCGCGGCGACAGAAGCGCGCTGTAAACCTAAACCTAAATCTAAACCTAACCCTTACCTTAACTTAAATTGCGCTTCTGTTGCCGCGCTGTTGTCGCCGCGTTGATGACGTCACGGTTTTAGCACCACGGTTTTGTCAGTGCACTTTTGTTGTGCGCGCATTTGTCGGGTCACGGTTAATTAGGACATCATGATTAAGCAATCCTGATCTAACACAGATTTCCATACATTATTGAAGATACCTTCCGCACCATTCCTGTAATCTACTAGGGAAGTTACCCAATCAAAAAAGGATATGACATCAGATTAGCTAAACAAGGTTTCAATCATCTGTGCTGTCTTTGAGAACTGACATCATTATTTGAGGCATTTACAGATTGCTTTCTTTTTGGTTGCAGAATCTTTCTAGGTACTAATATTTATCTCCTTTTTTGATGATTAGAACATTTGTCAATTTCATTGTATTATAGAATTTATATTATTTAT
This sequence comes from Thamnophis elegans, assembly GCF_009769535.1. Lineage (NCBI taxonomy): Eukaryota > Metazoa > Chordata > Lepidosauria > Squamata > Natricidae > Thamnophis > Thamnophis elegans. The sequence goes on from NC_045542.1 coordinate 74,748,673, forward strand.
ATCCTTCTCAAATATTAGAAACAGAAAACTCTTTTAATACTATAGTATGCCATTATCATTATCCTTAAGATATAAATTAATTCAAAATAATGAGTCATCCATGACCATCTTTCTATTAATTTCAAACTTCAGTTCTACCGCTATCTGGCTCTTAAGGGATGTGATAGAATTCCTACTTTTTATTTGAGAAAACTGATCCAAAACCTGACCCAAATAATTCAATTTTTATTAACATTTTGTCATATTTATTTGGGGGGGGGGGGGTATTCAACCCTTACCATGTGGAAGCTCTCCCTCCTAAGATCCAATAGCTTTCTAGAAAACCTTTAAAACATGAGCTAATATTTCTTTTGTTTCTTATATATTGAAAATATTGATTTAGGGTTTGTTTTTCTTTTTGTGGATGCTAGTGTGTTTTTATCTTAATGTTAGTGTGAGCAGCCCAGTATTATGGCTCATTAAGATGACTGTCCATTTAAGTCAAATAAATGGTCTTTTCTCCTTTTTTTATCTATATATGTAAAAGCGAAAACCACTTATGCTGGATCACAAAATCTCCAGAACTGTAAAGCCTACAAACGTGAAATGTGGCACATATGTTCCTCTTGGCTTCTAGGTACTCACTTAGAAAGGATTTTTCGAAATGACCATCAAATCATTAGTATTTGTTGTATTACTATTAACACACACTGATACTCCCCCCCCTTCCCACCTGAAAAGATTTCTGTTCAAACTGCCACTTGGGTATGGCCAGCGTGTGACTCATCCGGCCTGCTGGCTGGGAGTTTGGAGAGGAGTCTGAAGCAGAGAAGGAGATAAGATAGGAGAGGTTTCTGTAGGGCGAGGCTGAGGGAGGGAAGGAAATAGGATAGGGGAGGATTCCGTGGGGCAAGACTGAGGGAGAGAAGGGGATTGGATAAGAGATGCCTCTGTGCAGCAAGCCTGAGGGAAAGAAGGGGATAGGATAGGGGAGGCTTCTGTGGGGCAACCCTGAGGGAAAGAAGGGGAGAGAAGAGGATGATCATAACTACTCATTAATTTTCAAGCTGTAAGTGTTGATTTATCCAGCCTGATCACATAGTTTCAGCTAACTATGAATATATTAAATCTTTATTTTGTCATGTCATTGTCAGGCTCAGCTGATTCCGAGTGTTAACACTTCGAATGCTAACACAACTATGTAAGCCATGTGTACCTCTTTTTGATAACCTGTACCTCTTCTCTTCTACTCCCCCCCCTCAGTGTTCAGATTTTCACTAGTGTTTTGGTTTTTTTTTGCAATGATCTGGGCTTCACTTTTGTCATCCATTTTTCCCTTCATTGGTATTATTTCTGGTTGTGTTTTTAGTATCTTCTCATTTTGAAACATATACCTTTCTTGAGCTACATCCATAAAACAGAGCTAAGTAAATTCACGAAGACTTGTTATTACAAGATTTTTCTCAGTCTTGTCTCTTTTTTTCTTGCAACATTTTTCTTCATCAATTTAGTTAAACACGTGCTGTTAATGGTTCTGCATGTGGGGACAGAGAAGCCACTAAAGCTTTCTTTCTCAGATTTGTCTTGTCTTCTCTCTGTTTTTTCTTTGTTCCCTTAGGGCAGTGGTTCCCAAACTTGGCAACTTTAAGACTTGTGGACTTCAACTCCCAGAATTCTCTAGCCAGCAGTGAAGTCCACAAGTCTTACAGTTGCCAAGTTTGGGAACCACTGCCTTAGGGCATTGTATTCATCATTATTATTGCCTAAACAGTATAAATATTGTATAAGAAACCAACCAAAATGCTTTTAATAGAACCAAAAAAGTCTGTAAGATGATCACTTATGAATGCATAGAAATAAAGCTAGCTTTCATCATCCTGGGTCTTGTTGCCACTAAGATAAATCTTTCTAACTAGTTGTTGGGCTTCCTGTTCTTAGTGGAAATGTTGAATCCCTTGCCATCTGTTCCTGGGCTACAGATGCATCCTTTGTCATCCAGTCTCTCTCCCACATGCTTTGATTCCTGACTCCTTCTGTTAATTTATTCTTAATTTCATTAGGCTAAATGTATATTCTTTCCTTCTATCCAGCTTCCTCACAGGTTTCTAAATGCTGCCAGTCCTACAATACTTTAATCTAGGACAGCAAACTAACGATTTCTTTGGAATAGAACTATATACTTATGCTTTTTCAGTATTTGGCCATAAACCTTGTCTTTTTTTTTTTGAGTCAGTGATACAGGATTGCTAAATCATATAAATCATTTAAGAGAGGTCCACCCTAGAATTAAGGATAAATTTTCTGATAGTGAGAACAATTAATCAGTGGAATGGCTTGCCTCTGGAAAGTGTGGTGGTCTATCAGTGGAGGCTTTCAAGAGGAGACTAGACAGCAATTTGTCTAGAATGGTATATGATATTCTACAATGGACAGGAGATTGGGCTAGATGAACTCCATGATCCCTTAAAACCTATTGTTTTACATAGCAGAGTAGTTTCATAAACGTAATACTGTACAAATACTGAAAGAACAGTGACTTAAAAGCACAAGCAGTTCCCTGGTGGATCAGAACCCTGGTAAATTTTGTCTGTATATACGGTGGCCAGTGGCTAGCCTACTAGTCTTCTAGCTGATGGCCTTCAAAGACATCCAAGATAATAGCTATTGAAAACTAGGAGAAAACCATAATGAAGGGCTGAGTTTTGAAGCAGAAAGTTCAAGGTTCAACATTCCCCCTTTAAGTTATGATATAGTACCTGTAACTATGAAGGATAAGACTTTCTGCAATTTTCCAATGCTCTTAAACACCAAATACTACTAATCCTAATCCTAACTCCTTATTCAATACAGCTATATTTAATATAGATTTATGTAACTCTTATTCAGATACAGATTTGCCATGAAAGTAATAATCTTATTTTTATTATTCTTCCAAATACGTTTTTCAATTTTGCCTAGCAGCTAGTTCACACTTGGGGGCTTATGATCAGCCAAGCAGGCAACAACGATAAGAATAATACATATTCTCTAGGATTTGGATAGTATGTCTCATGCTTCATTGGGTTGAATTATTGTTGTTAAGAGATCATTGATGAAGCCTTTCACCACAGGAAAGATTTGATTCAGGTATACCTTCAAAGCAAAGTCACAAAGCCAAGCAATACCCCATTTCTCTTCCCTGAGTTGGAACAGCTACTATTAGCTGATGATAGTGAAATGGATACCAGACTGTCATACTTCTCTGTGAGGTGAAAACACCTTTTTGCATGTATATAGAAGGCCCTTTTTCTATATGAAAATTAATTGTTGCAAAGCCAAATTTCTAATCTATATTTTTTCTAAATATGTTATAATCTCAACTTTGTGCAGTTGATTAACCATTGCACAAAGTAACCCCAGAATTTTGCAAAATACAACAATCCAATTTGATAATTGATGCTTACCCACACATATTGAATGAAAATGCCTAATTGGGAACTTTAGTTTCCCAGGGAGTTGTAATTTCATTCATATTTGTTCTTGCACATAGGGAAAAAAACATAATTTGCGCTGTAGTTATAAAAGTACTACATCCCAATTGTAAAAGTTTTATATAGTTTGAATACTAAGCGCTCAACTATTTCGAAGCTCACCTGTCCTTTGTGTGCAATCACTTCGAATGCCTCTGTTCAAGTTCATGCTATATTTATGATTTATCATCAGCTGGATGCCTCATTCATTTTTATATCCAAATGCTTAAAATATGCTGACACCTAGAAAGCCAAGGTATTAATAAATCAAGAAACTCTACTCTTTTCAGTGAGGTCAAATCCTTATTAAATCCAAGGGTTCTGCAGGGAATAAGATGTTCATTTGCAGTGCATTATTTGAACTTGTCATACGAAGTTCACTATAACCTTTCCAAGAAAGAAAAGAAAACAATTAAAATGGAATAACTTCATTTATAATTCAGAATGCTTTAGCAATAACTTGCTTAATAAGGACATTGACTCGCAAACCTTCTTTTGAAAAGTGATCAAGGTTTAGTAATTGACTGGTGTTTGACTAACTTGGGGAGCATATTTTTTTCTGAATGGGATCTTCATCTTCTACTGCTGTAAAACTGCTGTTATGTTAGTTCTGACAGAACTAGACACTAAAAGACAGTCCCCCTTTAAAGGTATATTTCTCCCAATTCATAATTGCAGATCCCAAAAATTTACTCTATGTCCTTTAAATGTACTGTCCCACCATTTTTATCAGAGCCAAGATCTAATAACTAGTGTAGTGATGGCTAACCCTTTTCCCATCGTTTGCTAAAAGCAGGGGAGCGAATGGGAGTACCCACACCCATAATTCTATGCACATGCAACTCCCACCCTCCCCCTGCTTTTGGCGCATGATTGACCCATTTTTTGCACTCTCCAGGCTCCAGAGGCTTTCTAGTAACCTGGGGAGGGTGAAAACGGTCCCCCACACCTCCCCCAGAGGCTTCAGGCAACCCGGAAGTTTGGGAATGGACTTCTGGGTTGCCCTAAGGCAGTGGTCCCCAACCTTTTTATCGCCGCGGACCAGTCAGCCTTTGATAATTTTACCGTGGCCCGCTGAGCGCGCAGGGGTGGGGGGGCGTTGTTCGCGATGACACATTGATTGTTTATATATCACGTGCGTACCAGCGCGGGGCTCTCTTCTCTGGAGCCTTTGCGCACGGCCCAGGAGCTTTTGCGCACGGCCCAGGAGCCTTTGCGTAGCGATCATGGCCCCCGGCCGCTGCAGCGATCATAGCCCCCGGCCGCTGCGCGGCCCGGTGCCAGGTACTCCACGGCCCGGCACCGGTCTGCGGACCAGGGGTTGGGGACCACTGCCCTAAGGGTCACTTTTTGCTTTCAGGAGGCTTCCCTGAATTGTAATTTTCACCTTTAGGAGGCTTCCCTGAATAAATGACACAACATGCAAACAGGAAGTCCGTTCCTGAAGTTCTGGGTTGCTTGTAGGGTCGTTTTTTGCCCTCTGGAGGCTTCAGGAAAGGGCAATGCCTTGCGTGCCCTAACAAATGGGCCTGCGTGCCACAGGTGGCATGCATGCCATAGGTTCACCATCACGGACCTAGTGTATGAAAAAATCTACTGAAATGATTAGGAAGTAGATAAGCTATCCAACGGGGGAAAAACCCCTGAGATTGTCTCATGATTTTGTGTTTGGACTGAAAGAAAATGTGGGAATACATGACATAGGTATATAAAAATGGAATAGATAAGGTGATTATAGATTATAATGTCAGAACCTGGGATCACCCATTAAAATTAATGATTAGGAATTAATTAAAGTAATGGAGGAATTGGAATCAATTAAAGGAATTTGTTTTTATTTTATAGCAGAATCCCTTCCCTCAATTTAATGCTGACTCTAAATTTTCTTGGTTTTAATAGACTTATGAAAAGAAAAAACCATGAATGATTGGATATTTATTATTTTTTAGGGTTATTTGCTCTCTCTGGAATCATGGAATCACATATCTGGAATACCAGACACTACAAAAGAACAATTGAAGGGATTTATCCTGTTTTTGTGCATATCTCTGAGCTTCTTAAATATACTCTACTTGGCCATTAAACCAGATATAATGTTGGACTAGTATCTTATCCATCAGTAAAGTTTTCTAAGTTCTTGTGATCTTTAATCTGAACAAAGAACTTCTTTGGAATTTAGGTTAATTAGAAAGCTGATAAGATAAGATTATATCAAGAAGAATAACAGCTTTGTGGTATATGGCCGCAGGCTTGACACTGTATGGAATGGTGTTGAGTGACAATGAGAGTTTTCTTTAGGAGTGCTGTGATGGAGATATGCAAGCATCTTATTTTTTTCAAATCACCAAGCATTGCAGAATTACAGCAAAGTTCACACTCTTGCTATCCTAAGCCATGACAAAACCTACTGGCTTTTATTCAAGCTGTGTGGGCTAATAAAAGCCAAAAATAGACAAAACAGAGTCTTTATAGTCTCCAAAGTGGAAATAAAGGTTTCCCCTAGCTAGGTATCTGTCATTCAGAGTCAATAGGATAAAAATAACAGGGAAAGCCCAGCCAATATTACAAAATTATAGGAAATCCTATTAGACAATCATTTGTCTGAAATGGTATAGGGTTTCCTGCCTCAGCAGGGGGTTGGACTAGTAGATCTCCAAGGTCCCTTCCAACTCTTTAATTCTGTAATATTGGTTGAGCTTACCCTAATATTTCTATCCTATTGGCTCTGAATGACCGATACCTAGCTAGGAGAAAATCTTTATTTCCAGTTTGGGGATGCTTGGCAAGAAGCTTTAATCTATCTATATAAAAGGGAAATACCACTCATGCATCATCACAAAATCTCCAGAACTGTAAAGCCTACAAACTCAAAATTTGGCACATATGTTCCTTTTGGCTTCTAGGTGTTTGCTAAGAAAGGATTTTTTTAAATGATGATCAGATTATTAGTATTTCTTATATTATCATTAACACACTCTGATACTAAGGAGTTAGATGTTCTACTGTCCCTCCCAACCTGAAAATAACTCTGTTCCAACTGCTGTGTGATTCATTTAGCATGAGGGCTGGGAGTTTGGAGAGGATCAATGGGGCCAGCCTGAGGGAGAGAAGGGAGTAGGAGAGGAGAGTCCTCTGTGGGGCAAGCCTAAGGGAGATAAGGAAATAGGAGAGGATCAATGGGGCCAGCCTGAGGAGAGAAGGGGAATAGGAGAGGAAAGGCCTCTGTGCGGCAAGCCTGAGGGAAAGAAGGGGATAGGAGAGGGTCAACGGGGCCAGCCTGAGGGAGAGAAGGGGGATAGGAGAGGCCGATCATAACTACTCATTAATTTTATTTAATAATTTATTTATTATTTATTTATTTATTCACTTTGTCAAGTATGAATTATATAACAGATATAAGTATAGATGTGATTACAAATACATGAAATGAATACAAATACAGGGATGATAGGCATTCTGGTGTGCTTATGCAGGGTCCTTAAAGATCTCTTAGGAATGGGGTGAGAATTATCAAGCCTGATCATATAGTCTCATAGCGGAGCACAGGTATTCAGCTAGTTCAGGAATATTTGAAGATCCAAAGTTCCTCACTCCATAATAAAAGAAATATCAATTATTCAAACATATATTCCTTGTTGGACAATATGTAAATAACTATCCCAGTTGCAAGAGAAATTATTCCTTGACAGAAAATTGTGACTAATAACAAAAGAAGACCAGAAAGATGCTACATCTGAGCACATGCTTAATTTCTTTATCATCTTGAGCCAATTTTAATGATCAAATGTACTATCTTCTTTATTAATGAAAACTCAACTTCCTGACTTTTGGGATATTGAGACTAGCAGAAAATTGTGGAGAATCAAAGCGTTCTTGCTATTTCTGACATTTTAATGACCTAATAAAGGTAATGGTTCACTTCAAATTCTGGATGTTATTTTTACAGGCTGCTACACACCCACATTTGCTTTTTCATTTTCATAGGTACTTTTGAAGGATGAACATTTTTTCTAATTTGAATTTTACTTTGCAGCTATTTTTCAGATCAGCACTGAAAAAAACTGCATGCAATAGCGCAATATACTGCTTCACAGTGCTTCAAAGCCCTCTCTAAGCAGTTTGCAGAGTCAGCATATTGCTACCAACAATCTGAGTCCAAAATACAACAAATTTTGAATTTGGGGTTGTTCATTACCATGGGACTGAACAATAGGTTTATATGAGAAACTATTTTGTGTCATGAAGCTAGTCACAAGAAATAGGGATTTTCCACAGAAAGGGAAGTTGTCAGATAGGCATACCCTCTCTCCCCTGATCTGAATTTTATTGACTCTTAACCAAAAAAAATATTTTCAATAATTTACTAAATCTTTCTTACACCATTTATACCTGCTCATTTGTCTTTGCGCTTGTCATTGAAGGCAATGTTATATTTCTGTCTCTGGAAAGAAATCTTATCACCCAACTGAGTCATAAAAGAAAATATTAGCTAGCATAGCTTCTGAATTGCTAGATTTATAGGATCTTTTTGTTTGGCTGAATAATAAGAGACAATAAAACAGCTTTGCTGAGCACTTGAGACTTTAATCCATTTTCTTTTAGGAGTCAGTGACAATATTGCACTACACACTGTCTGATTCTGATCTTATTTACCATAATATAAACAGAGAGATATATGTCTGTTTATAAACAAGACAGAATAGGGCAAGGTGTTTTTTTTTTCCCCCAAATTTCTTATTTTCAGTTTTTTCCAAGCTATGGGCCAGATTAGATGACATGCTGTTTAGAAATCTCTTGGTGTTTCTGCATTTCAGTTTAAGATTTGATCAGTTATACATCAAAAATTATAGTAATAAAAAGGATACCAAGCAGAGACTAGAAAACCTCTGTCCTACCCGAACACAAAATGCTTGGACACATTTAGATGTATAAAATAACCTTCATGTATTGGTGATGATTTATAAAAAACCTTTAAAGTTATTTAAGTTCAATGTTAATCATCTTCAACTATTAGGCAAAGGAAAAAAAAAAGATTAAAAGACCCCATCACTGATTGAATGGATAGATCAAAGCTTCTTTATATTTTTATTTATTTTCTTTGTATATTTATTTATTTTTACATGATAGCTGAATTCACTTAACACGCCTTAACGGGAATTGGTTAATTACAGTATGAAAATAGCTTCTGTCCATGTTACTATATAATAACATCAGAATGTTAACTAATATTCAGCCTTGTTTTTTTTTCATTTTGTTCAAAATCAACCTATACATAGCTGATTTTTCACCTAGCAGTTGTAGTGACCCTTGGTTAATTTTAACTCTGATTCATATGTGTTTGTTAGTACATTATATGAATCCAGCCTGCCTGGTTATTTTATGGTCAGTGCACTGTGTGAACCCAGAAAATGGGTTAATTCCAGCATGAAAGTTGTGCAAATTTAGGCTGTCTCTTTTAAATGTTTACTTGCAATTCAGAAACAGCCACTTCAACATATCAGTAAAACTCTACATTAAACTACAAAATGCTCAAGAGAACCATAAACTTTAATTAGGAGGTCAATCAGCTAAATGTTTATAATTAATCAGTGAAATTCAGTTTTAATTGGAGAGGTGAGGATTTATAGGCACATTTGTTTATTGTTTAAGGCTATTTACATTCTTTATTACTACTATTCTACTGTTTAAAGGGATTTAGAAAAGTATCCAAAGGAATACATGGAATCTTCTTGTATTCTTTATTCTTGGCAAGTGTTACATTGCCTGAGAATAAGAGTGTGATGCAGAGATCTGGGCTGGAAAGGAAAAATGGATTCAGAGCAGACATGACCATGCATATGATGCCCTGATAAAAACATGTTAAAGTGCTATGCATTTCCAAGAATTTTTATTTAAGGTGTCTCCAATACCAGAGGTGGGTTCTTACTGGTTCCCACCAGATTGGGCGAACCAGTATGGTAATTTGGCCTGGGTCGCAGAACTGGCAGCAACCCAGGCTGCCCCCCCCCAAAAAAACCAGTTCCTTGGTCTCCACTGCCATTGCCAGCATGTTTTTATTAGTATTTCATGGTCTTTGCACATGCGCAGAACAATTGCAGTGAACTGTGCACATGCGTGCAGCACGCATCTGGCATCCATGTGTAAAGTGAACCGGTACCAACACAGGTAGGAATCCACCCCTGTCCAACATACATATGTTTTCCCTTTTAAGTGCTTCACAACACTGGTATAGAATAGATTTGGTTATTGAAGAATGTAATGCTTCATTCTCTCTACCCAAAAGATATTTATACTGAGTTTTATAACTGATTACCTGAAATCAATTAAAAATTATTTCCTGCATAGACAGTCCTCACTTAACAAGACCAATTGTGATGGCAACACCATCACTAAACAGCACAATCTCTAAGTGAGTTATCATGCGCCTATGATAGACTTATGACCTCACTTCCATTACAGTTTTAAGTGAGACATTATGGGACCACAACTTGCTATTTTACTGCTAGATTCTCCATTGACTCTCCTTGTTGGAAGCTGGGTGTAAAACAAGCCTATGGTGATCACATCATTGTGAAACACCAATGATCATAAACACACACACACCTAGTGTGAAGCACTGAAATCAATCACATGACCCAGGGATGCTGCAATGGTTTAAACTGTGAGGATGAGTCACAAATCTACTCTTTCAGCATTGTCCTAACTTTGAACACTTGCTAAAAGAAAGCAGTTTTAAAAAGGGCACCTGTATTGAGAATTAATGTTATTATTCAACATTCTTACCATCATTCAGACAGAATGTCATAACAAATTAAGTATAAAAGAGAAATACAATGCAATTAGCCCATCTGTAATAAACATTCAACCCTAGATTGAATGAGTAGCACCGAGGTGGCGCAGTGGTTAAATACAGCACTGCAGGCTACTTCAGCTGACTGCAGTTCAGCAGTTCGGCTGTTCAAATCTCACCCGCTCAGCGTTCCATCCTTCCGTGGTGGGTAAAATGAGGACCCGGATTGTTGGGGGCGATATGCTGACTTTGTAAACTGCTTAGAGAGGGCTGAAAGCCCTATGAAGCGGTATATAAGTCTAACTGCTATTGCTATTGCTAGATTGTAAAATAGAGTATGCTAATTCAAATGCAGATGAACATATTTGGTTGTATTGCTACCTAAATGCTTCTTTCATTTTTACTTTTGCTATTGGCTAACAAATGCCTCACCAGCTAGAATTCATTATCTTCTTTCATTACATAAAATGTAAGAAGTTAGCATTGGAAGTCCCAAATACTGCTAATTATACGGCTGTGACTTCACTAAGAATACCCAGACACTTTTAAATAAGAAATATGGACCTTTTCATTTATCCAAGAAGGATCCAAACTAAAGAGAAAGAAAGCAAATGAAGTTTTGTTTTTCATACAGTAATTTTTCCTGTAGTAAATAGTTTCAGAGTGATAATCTTTTTGTGCAGCATGAAATATAATAATTTATATAACAAGAGGGGTGCTTTTGGGGGGCAACCAAATGAAAATAAGCATAATTTTAAAAAGGGAAATCATAAGTAATAGGCAAGGAAAGATGTTTTACAATCCACATGTTTTAAGTAACTGTAATCCTTTAAAGCATGGTGAAAAACACACATTTCCCCTCAGCTTTCATCATCTCGAAGATTACAGTATTAAAATCCAGCAGCAAAATGTCAAAATAAAACAGCTATTTCCTTCTGAACACAATGAAAAGTGAATGGAAAATAAGTTCATTCCCCAGCCCCTCCCCTTCAATATTTTTTCAGGTGTCTTCATGGCATCATCATCAACCCAACACCTGCATATCCCTAATACTGATAAACAAAATTGCTTGCCTTAATCTAAAGCAAACAGAATCATTTCTATAAAGATCAATTAAACAACCTGAAAATAGTGAGGCATACATGCTATTTCAGATAAAGACTGGTCAAATCCCATGTCCACTCCATCCCTTTAATTAAAAGGTGAAATTATGCATAAACCATCTCCCTCTATTTTTCTTAATCTTGTAACTGTCTGAAAAAGTTGGCGTAGGTTTGATGAGATTATTGAGGAAATGAGGACGTTTAACAGTAGAATTATGTATAATCCAACAAGGTGGCCAAATGCTGATCATGTTTCTTGTTCTATTTCTATTTTTAAAAGAAAAGCCAAATCATTTAGCTGGTTTGGCAGAGTTTGGCAGTTCTCCTGCCATTCATTTTGAAAATCTGCTCAGAATTCCTCTGGGCAATGTTTTGTCTACTTGGAGCAGTGACTTAGCTTTCTTTTTTGAAAATGAAGGGATTGAGTATATGTTTCCAGGTAACAAATCATTGGATGACTTGCAACATTTTCTAAAACCCTATCCAAAGGATAATCATTCTATCTCTAGGGTTTGGGTCAAATTTTCACAACCCCAGGAAACGTAGAGTCTTCACCATGTCAACAACTCATGTAGTAGCCAAGATGCCAGCAAAATGCAGAAAAAAGTAATCATACAATTAAATTTAGAATAGCAGTCCCTGCTTCAGTATAGAATGCCAAATATAGAATGCTGATAATTCACTGAGGAAAGTTTATTGGAGTTAATCTACTTTACATCACAGAACAGTTGAGATGGTCATCAAAGGGAGGGAGGGAGGGAGGGAGGGAGGGAGGGAGGGAGGGAGGGAGGAAGGAAGGAAGGAAGGAAGGAAGGAAGGAAGGAAGGAATCTAATTCAGGACTAGATTTCCTGAATTACCAGAGTAGATGATGGGGCTATCTATCTATCTATCATCTATCTATCTATCTATCTATCTATCTATCTATCTATCTATCTATCTATCTATCTATCTATCTATCTATCTATCTATCTATCTAATCTATCTAAATGACTGTATGTGTGTATAACTCTGGAACGCCTCGAGCAATTTCAATCAAACCTGGTTTACAGATGACTTACTCTTTGCAAACAAATACTGTGGAGCTAAGATACCCCTAACACCTCTCGGGGTGTGTATATTCTGTTTAGATACAGCTGTTATGTCTTAAAATGGCTTCTACTATACAGTGCAGTGGAGTTGCCATGGTAACAGCTTCACAGTACTCCACAAGGGGGCTCCCTCTGATAAGAGCGAAAATCCAACATTAGAAAGTATGTTTGGTCCGGACATTTTCCCCCTATAAATAAATACCCGGGCAACGTCAAGTTATCAACTAGTCTCCTAACATGGCTGCTCTGTTTCATTATATAGATCTTTTAATTTCAGAGCAACAAATCAGAGATACCTAGCTACCCTAAGAAAATGAGGATGAAAAGTTCAACCCTATAAAATATGAAAATCATGTCATTCCTCTTCTTTTTCTATAGCTTTCTAGGAATCTGTCATTTCATATGATAAATAACAGTTTTGTGAGCTACTTAAGTACTGTGTGACTTTGAAGAATAATGATGGAATGCTTGCATTTGTATTATGGGTAACTGACAACTTTGAAGTCCAGTAGATCTCTATCGACTATAGAGGTTATGATCAGGGTCAGGGGTTTAACACATTTGCATCTCCTATATAAATAAACCAAAGAAAAACAAATCAAAACTTGAACTAAGAAATTATGTCACCTCCTTGCCTTTACAAGGAAAATTGTAGTTCGTCATGAAGCAGCTCTTTGAGGCAAAACTTAGCTACCATACAAATGGCTGACAAGTAGTGTTTATTTGTAAACTTACTTTTGTGATTTAAGAGAAAACATATTATAAGAGTAACCTGCAGCCAATAACAACTTTTTACTTCATAAGGCTTTTCTTCTATTTAGTTCTACTTTGCTTATAGTTCTTGCCAGCCTTCTGCTGATGTTGCTGATTACTATAAATATCACTGTTTTTGCTGGCTAATCACTGCAAATCTAATGCTGTAGAAATTGCAACATAATCCTTTCATTTCCTTCCCCACTTGTGTATTATCTCTTTAGTAATGTGAATTTTCATCCAATTGTTCATAAATTATTATTATTATTATTATACAATTGTATCACAGCGGCCAGTTGTTTCGCCGGATTTGGCATTGGTTACTAGTCGGGCCCCACCCAGGGGCCTAGGACGTAGTAACGTATTTTCGTAATATGCGTGCAGATCCAAGCAGTGCGGCTTTTTGCATTTGACTGATGGTGATTTTGTCAATTTTTAACTGTTTTAAATGTAATTCCAGTGCTTTTGGAATAGCACCCAGTGTGCCAATTACCACTGGAATTATCACTGCTGGTTTGTGCCATAGTCGTTGAATTTCAATTTTTAAGTCCTGGTATTTTGCAATTTTTTCATGTTCCTTCTCAGCGACCCTGCTATCACCTGGTATTGCGATGTCTATGATTGTGACCTTATTTTTCTCAACCAGTGTGATGTCTGGTGTATTATGCGCCAGTATTTTGTCGGTTTGTATACGGAAATCCCACAAGATCTTGACCATCTGATTTTCGGTGACTTTTTCAGGCTGATGTTCCCACCAGTTTGTTGCTGTTTTAATATTATAATTTTTGCACAAATTCCAATGGATCATTTGTGCTACTGAATTGTGCCACAATTTATAATCAGTCTGCACGATTTTTTTACAGCAGCTGAGCATGTGATCAACAGTTTCATCAGCTTCTTTGCAAAGTCTGCATTTGGCATCATCAGAGGATTTTTCGATTTTGGCCTTAATGGCATTTGTGCGGATAGCTTGTTCTTGCGCAGCCAGGATTAGTGACTCTGTTTCTTTCTTTAATGTACCTGTTGTTAACCATAACCAAGTTTGTTCACTGTCCACTTTATCTTTTATTTTTTCCAGAAATTGGCCATGCAGTGCTTTGTTCTGCCAACTCTCCATTCTTGATTTTATCACATCTTTTCTGTATTCTTGTTTCGTCTGTTGGGCCTTCAGTAGATTTTTGTTCTTTACTTCGGTTAATAGATGTTCTTGACTTTCTTTTAAATAATCAGCCAGTGCATGTTTTTCTTCTTCAACTGTTTGCTTCAGTTGTAATAATCCTCTGCCACCTGATTTTCGGGGCAGATATAATCTATCAGTATCACCACGTGGATGTAAACTGTAGTGCATTGTCATTAGTTTCCTGGTTTTTCGGTCCAAAATGTCCAAATCAGCTTGTGTCCAGTTAACTATACCAGCTGTGTATCTTATAACTGGTATTGCCCAGGTATTTATGGCCTTGATTGTATTTCCACCATTCAATTTAGATTTCAAAATTTTCCTAACTCTGTTGGTGTACTCTCACCTGACAATAGTTTTTACTTCTCCATGCTTGATATTATCCAACTGTAGAATGCCTAAGTATTTGTAGGCTTCATTTTCTTTGCATTTAATTAGTTGGCCATTGGGCATTTCAATTCCCTCACATGCAGTGATTTTGCCTCTTTTTATGGATACAGTGGCGCATTTTTCCATGCCAAACTGCATTGAAATATCGGTGCTGAATACTCGGACTGTGTTTGTCAAGGATTGGATTTCTATTTCTGACTTTCCATAGAGTTTCAAATCATCCATATATAGTAAATGCGAAATTTTTTCAGCTTCTTTGGCTGTTTGGTAACCTAATTTCTTTTTTTTTAAGATTACTGATAGTGGGATCATTGCGATGATGAAGAGAAGAGGTGAAAGTGAATCACCCTGGAAAATTCCTCGCTTGATATTAACCATTCCGTAGATCTCATTCCCTACTGCCAACTCAGTTCTCCATTGTTTCATTGCCTTTTCAGTAAAGGATGTAATATTTTTGCTAATGCTAGTTGTTTCTAAGCACTTTATGATCCAACTATGTGGCAGTGAGTCAAATGCCTGTTTGTAATCAATCCAGACCATATTCAAGTTCGTTTTTCTGTTCTTACAATTTTCTAATATCATTTTATCAATTAGGAGCTGATCTTTTGTGCCCCTGCTCCTTCTTTTGTTGCCTTTTTGCTCTACTTGCAAGATGTTGTTTGTTTCCAAATAATCCATCATGTTATCTGCAATAATGCCTGTGAGTAATTTGAAGGTTGTTGGCAAGCATGTTATTGGTCTGTAGTTTTCAGGTGTTGTTCCTTTAGTTGCATCTTTCTGAATCAAGTATGTTTTTCCAGTTGTCGACCATTCAACAATTTGGCCCTTTTGTAAAATTTCATTCAGTTGCCTGGCCAATATTGCATGTAAACTGGTCAGATTTCTGAGCCAGAAACCATGTAATTGGTCCTTTCCATGTGATGTCCAATTCTTTACCTTTTTTACTCGATTTTTGACCATCTCAGTTGTTATTTCTAATACTTGCATTTGTTTGTTGCCAATGCTTTTCTCAAAGTCATGTATCCACTTTGCTTCCTTATTGTAGTCCTTTGCATTTTCCCACAATTCTTTCCAGAATTCAACTGTGGCCTGCTTTTCTGGTTTTTCACTTTTGGTGTCACCATTCACTTTAAGACTTTGATAAAAACGCCGTTGGTCTGATCGAAATTGCTGATTTTGTTTATATTGGATGATTTGTGCCTCATATCTTTCAATTTTTCTAGCTGTTGCTGTTATTTGCTGTTTTACAATCTCTACAGCTTCATTGATGTTTCTTGTTTCCAATCTATATCTCCTGATTAGCTGATGATGATTTTGCTGTTTTTAAGCCGTTGCTCTTGCATGTTCTTTAAGTTACTAGCATCTGCTCTTAATTTTTTGACTTTTTGTTCTAATCGGATTTTCCACTTTGGCTTTGATGCTTTTTCCGTTGTGTGACTAGGTACTTTGATTTTAATGCCTAGTTCATTAGTGACTATTACAGCTGCACTGTACATTAACTGGTTCATTTCCAAAATGGATCCCGATTCAATTGTTGAAAACACTGCATTAACCATTTTCATGATAGGGGCCAAAATTTTCTTACGCACAGTTTTTAGTGATGGTAAATGTTGCCTTTCCTCATTAAGCAGAAAATGCTCTATGATCTTATCCTTCAATTCTTTTTGTTTTTGAGTTAGTTCAGTGATAACTGGTTCTAGTGGTAGTGTTGTTATTTCCTCCCTGACAGCTTCTTATGGGAGTTCTACTATAATGTCTTTAGTTGTGTCTTGAATATCAGTTATTTACGATTGTGATGGGTTTTTTTTGGTTTGCAATTTGTCTGAATTTTCTGAAGTTCAACTTCACTAAACACTTTATTCCGGATAATAAATCGCCTTTGATCTGCTAGTCGTTGTTCACTAACATTTGAATCTGGATATTGTTGTTTTCATAATTCATACATTCGCTTTAAATAACCTCTTTTTTCTGGCTCTGAGTTGTAGTAACAGGCCACTATAGCACGGTTTTCATCTGCATTATATTTTTGTCGTTTTGTTGGCTGGTCCACTTGTAGCCCACTTGTCGACGGATGTCCAGGGACCTCAACATCTGCTGCGGCCCTTGTTAACCCGTGCGATGACAGATGCAGTATAGAATTTTTATTTTTTTCTTTCACCATATTGTATGGGTTGGTGGGTTTTTTTATGGGGCCAGGTTGCCAACCTGACCCCAACTCTCCTCCTTTCTCATCCGGACTTGGGACCAGCAATGGCGGAGTATTATTATTATTATTATTATTATTATTATTATTATTATTATTGTACAATTGTATCACAGCGGCCAGTTGTTTTGCCGGATTTGGCATTGGTTACTAGTCGGGCCCCACCCAGGGGCCTAGGACGTAGTAACGTATTTTCGTAATATGCGTGCAGATCCAAGCAGTGCGGCTTTTTGCATTTGACTGATGGTGATTTTGTCAATTTTTAACTGTTTTAAATGTAATTCCAGTGCTTTTGGAATAGCACCCAGTGTGCCAATTACCACTGGAATTATCACTGCTGGTTTGTGCCATAGTCGTTGAATTTCAATTTTTAAGTCCTGGTATTTTGCGATTTTTTCATGTTCCTTCTCGGCGACCCTGCTATCACCTGGTATTGCGATGTCTATGATTGTGACCTTATTTTTCTCAACCAGTGTGATGTCTGGTGTATTATGCGCCAGTATTTTGTCGGTTTGTATACGGAAATCCCACAAGATCTTGACCATCTGATTTTCGGTGACTTTTTCAGGCTGATGTTCCCACCAGTTTGTTGCTGTTTTAATATTATAATTTTTGCACAAATTCCAATGGATCATTTGTGCTACTGAATTGTGCCGCAATTTATAATCAGTCTGCACGATTTTTTTACAGCAGCTGAGCATGTGATCAACAGTTTCGTCAGCTTCTTTGCAAAGTCTGCATTTGGCATCATCAGAGGATTTTTCGATTTTGGCCTTAATGGCATTTGTGCGGATAGCTTGTTCTTGCGCAGCCAGGATTAGTGACTCTGTTTCTTTCTTTAATGTACCTGTTGTTAACCATAACCAAGTTTGTTCACTGTCCACTTTATCTTTTATTTTTTCCAGAAATTGGCCATGCAGTGCTTTGTTCTGCCAACTCTCCATTCTTGATTTTATCACATCTTTTCTGTATTCTTGTTTCGTCTGTTGGGCCTTCAGTAGATTTTTGTTCTTTACTTCGATTAATAGATGTTCTTAACTTTCTTTTAAATAATCAGCCAGTGCATGTTTTTCTTCTTCAACTGTTTGCTTCACTTGTAATAATCCTCTGCCACCTGATTTTCGGGGCAGATATAGTCTATCAGTATCACCACGTGGATGTAAACTGTAGTGCATTGTCATTAGTTTCCTGGTTTTTCGGTCCAAAAGGTCCAAATCAGCTTGTGTCCAGTTAACTATGCCAGCTGTGTATCTTATAACTGGTATTGCCCAGGTATTTATGGCCTTGATTGTATTTCCACCATTCAATTTAGATTTCAAAATTTTCCTAACTCTGTTGGTGTACTCTCGTCTGACAATAGTTTTTACTTCTCCATGCTTGATGTTATCCAACTGCAGAATGCCTAAGTATTTGTAGGCTTCATTTTCTTTGCATTTAATTAGTTGGCCATTGGGCATTTCAATTCCCTCACATGCAGTGATTTTGCCCCTTTTTATGGATACAGTGGTGCATTTTTCCATGCCAAACTGCATTGAAATATCGGTGCTGAATACTCAGACTGTATTTGTCAATGATTGGATTTCTATTTCTGACTTTCCATAGAGTTTCAAATCATCCATATATAGTAAATGCGAAATTTTTTCAGCTTTTTTGGCTGTTTGGTAGCCTAATTTCATTTTTTTTAAGATTACTGATAGTGGGATCATTGCGATGATGAAGAGAAGAGGTGAAAGTGAATCACCCTGGAAAATTCCTCGCTTGATATTAACCATTCCGTAGCTCTCATTCCCTACTGCCAACTCAGTTCTCCATTGTTTCATTGCCTTTTCAGTAAAGGATGTAATATTTTTGCTAATGCCAGTTGTTTCTAAGCATTTTATGATCCAACTATGTGGCAGTGAGTCAAATGCCTTTTTGTAATCAATCCAGACCATATTCAAGTTTGTTTTTCTGTTCTTACAATTTTCTAATATCATTTTATCAATTAGAAGCTGATCTTTTGTGCCCCTGCTCCTTCTTTTGTTGCCTTTTTGCTCTACTGGCAAGATGTTGTTTGTTTCCAAATAATCCATCATGTTATCTGCAATAATGCCTGTGAGTAATTTGAAGGTTGTTGGCAAGCATGTTATTGGTCTATAGTTTTCAGGTGTTGTTCCTTTAGTTGGATCTTTCTGAATCAAGTATGTTTTTCCAGTTGTCAACCATTCATCAATTTGGCCCTTTTGTAAAATTTCATTCAGTTGCCTGGCCAATATTGCATGTAAACTGGTCAGATATTTGAGCCAGAAACCATGTAATTGGTCCTTTCCAGGTGATGTCCAATTCTTTACCTTTTTAACTCGATTTTTGACCATCTCAGTTGTTATTTCTAATACTTGCATTTGTTTGTTGCCAATGCTTTTCTCAAAGTCATGTATCCACTTTGCTTCCTTGTTGTAGTCCTTTGCATTTTCCCACAATTCTTTCCAGAATTCAACTGTGGCCTGTTTTTCTGGTTTTTCACTTTTGGTGTCACCATTTACATTAAGACTTTGATAAAAACGCCGTTGGTCTGATCGAAATTGCTGATTTTGTTTATATTGGATGATTTGTGCCTCATATCTTTCAATTTTTCTAGCTGTTGCTGTTATCTGCTGTTTTACAATCTCTACAGCTTCATTGATGTTTCTTGTATCCAATCTACATCTCCTGATTAGCCAATCTATGATTTTGTTGTTTTTAAGCCGTTGCTCATGCATGTTCTTTAAGTTACTAGCATCTGCCCTTAATTTTTTTATTTTTTGTTCTAAACGGATTTTCCACTTTGGCTTTGATGCTTTTTCTGTTGTATGACTAGGTACTTTAATTTTAATGCCTAGTTCATTAGTGACTATTACAGCTGCGCTGTACATTAACTGGTTTGTTTCCAAGATGGATCCTGGTTCAGTTGTTGAAAACACTGCATTAACCATTTTCATGATAGGGGCCAAAATTTTCTTAGGCACAGTTTTTAGTGATGGTAAACGTTGCCTTTCCTCATTAAGCAGAAAATGCTCCATGATCTTATCCTTCAATTCTTTTTGTTTTTGAGTTAGTTCATCAGTTGGTTCAGTGGTAACTGGTTCTAGTGGTGGTGGTGTTATTTCCTCCCCGAGAGCTTCTTCTGGGAGTTCTACTATAATGTCTTTAGTTGTGTCTTGAATATCAGTTATTTCCGCTTGTGATATTGTTTTTTGGGTTTTGCAATTTGCCTGAATTCCCTCATGTTCAACTTCACTAAACACTTTATTCCGTATAATAAATCACCTTTGATCTGCTAGTCGTTGTTCACTAACATTTGAATCTGGATATTGTTGTTTCCATAATTCATACATTCGCTTTAAATAGCCTCTTTTTTCTGGCTCTGAGTTGTAGTAACAGGCCATTATGGCACGGTTTTCATCTGCACTATATTTTTGTCGTTTTGTTGGCTGGTCCACTTGTAGCCCACTTGTCGACGGATGTCCAGGGACCCCAACATCCGCCGCGGCCCTTGTTAACCCGCGCGACGACCGATGCGGTATGGAATTCTTATTTGTTTTTTTCACCATATTGTATGGGTTGGCGGGGTTTTTTTTACGGGACCAGATGCCAACCTGATCCCAACCTTCCCCCTTTCTCATCCAGGCTTGGGACCGGCAATGGCGGAGTTGTTGTTATTATTATTATTATTATTATTATTATTATTATTATTATTAATGAAATTTTTCCATTTTGTTTAGAGGTAAAAGTGATGCTTCTGAGACAGAAAAACCAATAGTAGTTACAATTCCCTTATCTTCCTACAATTAAGAATATGCGCCTCTTGTACTTGCTCACTGTAATTGTTTCATTATTTTGTTGTTGCTTTAGCACTGGAGAAAGTTAGTGTTGGCTAACTTGAATATGTTGTCCTTTTTTGAAGTTGATAAATATAGCCACATGTGGGCTATCATGATTAATTTTAATAGCACATGTGCAAATTAACCAACAAGGTAACCCTTCTTACACCTAAGAAAAAGTGTCCTTTCCAAAATACAGTGGATCGGTTTACATACTACAAAAACATGAAGGTTTAGGATTATGTCTCAGTAAGAGAAATATATGGCAAGAGTTCTGTATGGTTTGAGTAGTATTAATTTTAACAATACATGTGTATCTTTAGCAAGTTGCAGTTTGTAATATGAATGCAAAGTGACCAATTAAAGCCTTTAAGAATAGCAGAGAAGTCAGGCACATGACAAGTAGTTAACAATACAAACTTTTCCCTCCCTGCATTTGCCATCCTTTGTGTATACCTCCGTTTCTTTTTTTTCATTTCTTTGTGTTTGATTAAATTGCTAATGCCCCTACTGAGAATGTTAATAGAATTTTTCTGCAATTCCAAAGTGGCTGTAAATTGCAACACATTCATGCAACGCCACAGGTTGCACTTGGATAAATGAAGCCTATAAACAAGACACAGGAGATCCGTATTATAGCTTTTAGAGAATTGGAAAAAGCTGGCTGTTATGGTCTAGAGAGAGAGAGAGAAAAAATGGAGTGAAATTTCATATTCATAGCCCAGACCAAAAAGCCATACTAAAGCAATACTAAACAACTGTATTTTCATAGCAGCATATTTCTATATTATAAATTCAACACTGGGAAAAATGTGGCTTGTTATTCTGAGCAATTCTAACTAGTTCTACTTTTCTTTACAGGGTTTACCATTATTTAATTTGCAGGATTTTGACTTGAAACATGGACAGTAGATGCTCTTCGTCTCTTTTTCCCCCCTGCTTTATTGCTAAACATTTTATTTCTTATTAGGACAAGATGGATCATTTTTAGTTATTGACAGAACATTTGATCACTTTGGTTTAAAAAAAATCAGAATTTATCAGAGATAGGCTTTCTTTGCAGGGGTCATTGTTCCTTTCTACTACTGACAAGAAACAGAAGACTCAACTCTTCCATATTGGAAAAGAGAACGCTAAACCTTTCTAATTCCCTTAATAAGCTCTTGAAGTTGCATGAAAGGTGTCCTTTCATATCTTTAAAAGTTCCTCATGATTTCAGCAATCATTACTTCTCCAACTGTTTCGTGAACCTTTTCTTCAATTGCATGTTTGCATGAGCAGACGGCCTGTTGCCTTCCTGTTTTGTCTCGTCATTCATTGTCCTGTGGTTTCATGTAAGGGAAAAGATTCACATTTGTTATCTCTAGCTGGGAAAGACAACAAGGGGCCATTCAAATGAAAAAGTCCATATCCAGTTAACCAAAATCAAACATACCATGTAGAAGATAGGGATCTTTTCATAGCAAGAATAGGATCCCATCAACTTTTACATTGATATTTTTTTGGGGAAAAAATATTAAAGTGTCTATGGCACTTTTTTGTTAAATTGTTTTCTTACTTTTTCCTAGAATTCGCCCGATGGTATTACCTGTCTCAGAGAGGTAAAATTTAAATCAATTTGACTAACTTTCAAATAATTTCCCCCCTTTTATTCTAATATGATATAAATGGTTGTTGCAATTTCCCACCACCAAAGGTTCTGTTCACACTGGAAAAGTAGGCTGGAAGTTACAGGTACAAACCATACTCCTGATCTATTGCAGAGTGCATATGCAGCTAGTTGACATGGGATAACTAATAATGAGCTCTTGCAAATATTCCTAACAAAGAAAACCAATTAATACTTTAGCATTAATAGACTGAGTTCTTCCATCATCTTCCTCAGTCTTATTATTAAGACCAAGACACCTTTCATGGATTTCTAGTAAGTCTACAGATATAGCATTGGAGCATGGTCCTCATACAAAGCAGGTATAAAATCATGCAGTGTTCCAGTTGTAGACATATATAATCCATGCAAGTATTTGAGGTAAAGCTCTGCTTGTTTACAGCAAGCAAGCAAGGTCTTCCTTAAGTGTTTCCCTGTACTGGTCCAAGAGATACCCTCATTGCTTTCTCACCACTACCTACAATCTAATAGTGGCTTGTTGCAATTAGCCAAAAGTTATGGCTATACTGCAATCAACAGAAGCAATGTTTTTTATCCCTTTATATTGGAAGAAAACCCTAGGCAATCATGTGTCTCCAACCTTTGATTTGCAACTGAAGATCTTTGTTCCCTATCATGTCCCCAGTCTCCCAGCTTTTCAATATGGAGGAACATGGATTGCTGCCCTAGAGGGTAAGGTGGTATGGGTCTACACATGTATCCTATATTGGATTTCAAAGTGCATTTCTGAAAGCTGGTAAAGCAACCTGATCTTTGTGTGGTACGCCTTGCTATTACAATCCAAATTAATGTATCCCGATGAAGTTACTATTATGTAGACTGTTAACTATGCTTATACATGCATCAGTATTCAGGGGCATTAAAAAGTTACTTTGAATCAGGTTTTTTAACCAGTGAACTAGACATCATTGAAGTAAATGCAGATGATTAAAAAAAAGTTCTCTGGAAACATGATACTGGGGTCATGACCCAGAAATGGAAAAAAAAGGGGGGAAAGGGTCTTTGAATTGCAAGAACGATAAGTGTGATGTGGAATAATATATTGTTTCAGTGAATTTTATTCTGTAGCTATTCAATCTGCCAAAGAGGGAAGCGATAGCTTTGAAATGAAAGTAACATTTCTCTTCAGATAGTTGCAATTAAAATTTTAAACAAGCTTTAAGTAGCTGTAGATGTTAGAACAAGGTTTTAAGTCAGGAGAATCTTAAAACCAATCATCTTAAGTCACTGCCAAATGGGAAATAATTCCAACTTTATTTTTAACGTGTATCTAATAATAAATATTTTATATAAACTTGACATATAATATCAAATCTTTTTGCTATAATATTAAATTCATCCCATTTCTACAATTCATAGCAATTTTATAAGTAAAGATGGTCATTTCAGATATATGTTTGTGTATGTAATCATTTTCTTTCCTTGCCTGTGGAAATTTCATTTATATATCCCCTTAAAAGTTGAGAAATAAATAATATTTCCTTTAAATTAAAAAAAATGATGTGAAAAGCTTCTGGCTAATTTGATAGGAAATCTAAACATTCTCATCAGATATATATAGCTTCCATATCTACATTGCACACTTAAACTGCTTTTGTTTTAATTTTGTAAATTAAATGTATACAGTCTATATTAAAGAAAGTACCAAAATCAGATACATTCACATAACATAATCAACTTTAAAATAAAATTTCCTTTCTTAATGTCATGCTGGCCTTTATTGTCTCCAAAAGCAGGGATTTTCAAAGTTATCCAAATTAGAGAACCTGTTACTTAAATTAAAAAAAAACAATCAAGAACTGTACCTTAGCAAAATTGCTATACTTTTCCTTGGATGCACTTAAGTGCAATCTATTCTAGAACCAGAAATCCTATAACAGCACAATAGTTATAGCACTTTTGTTGAAAATTGAAGTTTGCTGAATTGAAACCAGAATATTTTAATTACTATTTTTCTTCCCCTGAACTAGTTACTTTTCTCTGGCCTCTTGTCTTCAAATCTAATGTAAGCCCTGCATTGCACCATTTCATCATCTTTCCAGGCACTTGAAAAAGAAGGGTTTTACACTCTAAACTCCCAAATAGCCCAAATAAAATATGGGTTAAATGATGCATTAGATTTATTTTCCAAAAACCTAAGAAAAAAAGGATAACACCTGGAGTGGGAGCCAATAAAAATAGAAAAGCCTGTCAGGTTTACTTACTAGGCAGGTGTTACAGTTATGGTGTCATTGTAGCATTATTCACAAGTCTAGTTCTGGAAGACATTAGTGAACTTATTAAACATTGATTCAACGGAGAAGCATTCTTCTCTCTGCAAAATAGCAATTGAAGTACTGGGGTTATCCTGTAACAGAGCGAAGCACACCAGCTGAAACTGGCGGAATAAGAACATTCAAGGTGACATAACAGGGAAAGAATAAAGAATATTAAAATGGCAAGAGAAAAGCATGACTGGAGGCTGCATTTACAATCAATACAGAGCAATGTCACCTATTCTTGTCCTCCAGAAATGTCTGTTTGCCTCTTCTTGTGATGGGGCAGTCACGTAGGATGAATAAAGTGTGAATTCTCCCAAAAAGGATAATATCCAATCCATAACTGGTTTGAAGAAAATGGTTCCTAAAGAGTATCTTAGACTAGAATAATTTATTGGCCAGGTGATTGGTCACACAATGAAATTGGCTGCGATGGATAAGCTCTCAGGGTACATATGAACAACAAAGTAATATTGTCATGTTATATAATATAATATAGTAATCAGTAATTATAATATAATCATGTAATATAATAATAATAAATATGACATATAAAGGTCTATCAGAGTAAAATGTAGGATCATGTTTTAAAGTATATTGGTAGATTGTTAATCAGTGACTGTGGGAGATTTACAAGTATAAAAACAAAACAAAAATCCATA
Organism: Thamnophis elegans; assembly: GCF_009769535.1. Taxonomy (NCBI): domain Eukaryota; kingdom Metazoa; phylum Chordata; class Lepidosauria; order Squamata; family Natricidae; genus Thamnophis; species Thamnophis elegans. The sequence goes on from NC_045542.1 coordinate 74,774,095, forward strand.
CAAAATAAACAAGTTAAAAGGATGTGAAGAATGTTCTCAAGCACCAACCACCATAAGATTGCCTCCCATGCTAGGATCTCCATGCTAGTTGGCAGAGCCAGGTCTTAACACACTTCTGGAAAGCCAACAGAGTGGGTGCCAACTTCACCTCAGGCGAAAGATATTCAGTAGGGCAATGACAGAGAACCCTGCCTGTGACACTGCCTGTCAAAATTATTTAATCAATGGAGTTCACAACATGCTAATTCTGTCTGACCAAGAAAGACAGGTTGAAGGAGCCGAGGTGGTGCAGTGGTTAGAGTGCAGTACTGCAGGCCACTTCAGCTGACTGTTATCTGCAGTTTGGCGGTTCAAGTCTCACCGGCTCAAGGTTGACTCAGCCTTCCATCCTTCCGAGGTGGGTGAAATGAGGACCCAGACTGTGGGGGCAATATGCTGACTCCGTAAACCGCTTAGAGAGGGCTGAAAGCCCTATGAAGTGGTATATACGTCTAACTGCTATTGCTATTGCTATGTATGTGGGATAAATGATTACTAGATTCAGATATTGTTATCAAGCAATGCCTCAGCAGCAATTTCAATCCATTCCCTAAAAGCTTTTTCATTACTATGGAGGCATACAGTTTGGGCATAAAAGCTTGTCAGCAGGATAAACTGTTATAGTTGTTTCATTCAGAGTGGCCATTGTGTTTAGCATCATACCTTTAGACTTCTGCTAATGGATCTTAAGACCATTCTGGGTGCATTAAGTTTAAACAACTTACCGATAGCCACAATGGGAACAGAGTGTTGTTTTCAGTGACAGAATATTTATAAGAATAAAGTTTAGCAGTAAGTGTTGCATACCAATCAAGTGTCTTTAACTTCTGCCAGGTTAAGTCAAATGCCATCTAACTAATAATAGTTCATTAAAAAAATCTTTTACAAAATGCTTCTGTCCTGAATGCTTATTAAAACAATCCCAAAGTGGTGCAATTTAATAAAAAAGTAATTCACAATAAATTAAAAACAATTAATGGTTCTGTCAAATGCAGTTTAAATTCATTATTTATTTGTAACTTCCAACAAGGATTAATCCAGTACCTGACTTTAGAAACAAACCTCTCTTGTCTAAAGTTTGTGAAAAAGGAATATGAACTTTGTGATCATTATTTATGTCCCATTTATGAAGTATTTGAATAATTGTGCTCAGTTTCATGTCTTTGAAATTTGTTCTTGTTGCACTTTATTCACAGTGATTGTTATTATACTGGAATAAATTCTTCATTTCTCATTTAAAAATGGGAGACAAGTTTGTGTTAGTTTGTTTATGTTGTGATGCATTGTTCATATAAATGCAATAATTTCAATAAAGTTACATTTTTTAATATAAAGAATTTTTGTCATTCTTAATATTTTCACCCGATAGTTTGTCTGAATTGCTTAAATTTGGTATTTTTCGCTCTAAAAACTATATACATAGATATTTGCATGGTCAATTTTATTACTTCAAATGTAGTACATGATATTTAAAGGAAAATATAACAAATATCTATTTAGATTCAATCTTTCTTCCAAGTACTCATGATGCTGTACATAATACTCATTTTGCATTTTTTTTCCATAAGAAGAATTCTTTGACAAAGATTGGGCTGAAAGCAAAAAACCAGTCCTAAGATTACAGTATTTATCGGTAGGAGTACACTTGACCTTGGAACTCCCCCAGCCTAACACCTTAACCACTACACAACACTGGCTTTTGTTTCAAACTCTACACAAAAACATAAATCAAGCAGTATCCTTCATAGGCAGTCCCAAAACAACATGCAGCTAGAATATCAGGCACAGCATCTGGCTATTACTGAGAGTCCTAGAACTTCCCAAAGCTTTCAGTCCATTTCACTGGGAAAACAGGTCTTCATCAATTCTTAGATCAATTCATTTGTCACTTATTGAAAATATAGGTATAGTTTCATTATTGACACAGAGAATCCACGAATCACTAAGATCCCAGTAAATGGAAATAAATAAATAAAGGTTATCATCCATAAATGATGATGCAGAGTGCCAAATTCTCACCAAAAATTTCCCAGTGATTTCATATAGATGCTAAATAGCATAGAAAATAAGGTGTAATCAGACTGCCACATAGAATTAATCAGGTAGAGAGTTCTATCTGACGGAACCTAGAAAGAGTCTTTTTGGCCATGTCACCTACTTTCTGAAATATCATCTGTCTTGAAATGAGACTTGCCCTGATTTTCCTGGTGTTTTCAAAGTTATTTTTAAAAACCCTTGCCATCAAACCTAGAGCCTTGACAGTCTGGGTGAGCTCATCTCATGACACATTTGAATATGGGTCCTTGTGAATATTGGCAGCTATTCTATGCTATGTCAAAAAGGCTAACCTTTTTGTTATCGTGAACCGAGAACGTGTACGCATGATAGAGTGCAGGCACGCCCGCACCCATAATGCAATGCACGTGTGCCCCCCTATGTGCCCTACCCCTGTGCATGCACATGTAATCCTGCTGTGTGCAACCTTCCCCCATCCATACATGCATGACTCTCTGTGCATGCACGTGTGACCATCCCCTACCCCGTGTGCAGCCCCTCCGCCTCCTCTTGCCCATTTTTGGCTTCCAGATTGGGGCAGGAGGCTTTTCAGGCCCAAAAAGGGGCATGGGAGTCTCGTATGGTGCCCCTGCATCCCCTTTATGACCTGGAAGACCTCCTGCACCAACCTGGAAGCCAAAATGGGGTGCTGCGTGAGACCCTAAAATGCAGTGCAGGTTCTTGCACATGTTCTCTGCTTCTCCATGCATGCACATGCACATCCCCTGCATGTGCCCATGTATGTATGGCAGAGAAACGAAGACCAGCTGGCTGATTGGAGGTCCATGCACATACGTGGTGGAGATGGGCTGGGGCGATGGGTGGCATGCCTGCAGAGAGGGCTCTCTGTGCCACCTGTGGCATGTGTGCCATAGGTGTGCCATCATGGCTAGAGATGTTGTTTTCTTAAAATTGTGGTCCTTTTATCCTGTTTTTTATTTTACTTTTAATGGTTAACCTTCCAAAGTCATGTATTTAGATGGGTGGCCATATAAATTTATTAAATAAACAGATAATGAATATTGACAGTTATAGGAATATTACTTATATCATCAGGCTATACTAAATGAAAGGAATCCGAGTTCCAATAATAGCAAGAGGCTATAGTAATCCCACTGTAAATATCTAGAGATTATATACAATCTGTAGTTGTTGGCTCTTCCTGTAGCATTGAAAACAGCAGGTGTCAAACATTTTAATGTGCTGGTTCCAGTTATTGCTTTGGGTAGCAACTTGGAAATGTGAGCTGCCATCACTTATTTCCAGGGGCTGTCTCATCTGTTCTCTACCCCATAATAGCAGGGTGTGAGAGAGAAAGGGCTCTCGCCACCTGTGCTGCCTTGACATGTGTTGGCAAGTGTAGTGTCAGATCTGCTCTGAAAGCATGGGTTGTGAAATATCAGGATGAAGTCATTGGCTCATACACCAGAACCTGGACATCGTTCACAAAAAATAAAAATAAAAAAGTGGCCATAAAAAAACCTACATTTTGTTATGTAGTTGCTCATTTCTCATTTAGAACACATTTTAGATCATATGCATTTTATACTACCCGCACATTCATTCACAGCAAGTGTGAAAATTTAGTGCAAAATGTAATACCTCTTCTCCTCCATTTCAATCTGAATAAAATGGCATGCTTTGATTGCTTGATTCTAATCATGGGAGTTATCCCGCCATGTCTCAAATATGATTATTAAGTAATACATGCCTTCCTAATTACTTATCCTCTTAGCATTAATGTTTAAATAACAAAAGCCATGGATGTTGAGCCCATATTCTCTCTTATTTTTCTTATTTACAGTTCCTATTACAGAAATGCTCCCATTTCTTTCTAAAATGTATGCATTCACCTTAAGTCCTTATTTCAATGTTTTTGGTCTTTAACTCCCCAGGATTCAGTTCTTCTCAAGCCTGCCCTGCTTTGACCAAACAGCTTAGTTATTGTCATGGAAGCTGCATCAGTTAAGAAATTCTAAGCATTATCAAAAATAATGACCTCAGTTTGGATTTTGAAACACTGCTTCTTCTAATATTGAGGAATAAAAGAAATTCAGTAACTTGTTCTGGAATTTGCATACAAGGAAAGAGGACAGAACATAAGAAAACACATGTGCCTAGAATCTACCAACATATATTGTTGATGGGAGATAAAAATTGTTTGGTTTGCATCTCCTTTTTTAGGGGCGGGGGAGGCCACGAGAACCCTGTGGAGTCCTGGCAAGTCACTGCCATTTTGTTGGCAAGATTTTAGAAGGGATTGACCCATCCTTTCTTCCTAAGTAAGAATTACTGGGCCAAGATTATGCAGTTAGATCGCTGCCTAAGCCTCTCCTATCTAAGGTCTCCTAATTTCTAATTTGATGATACCATAACTGTTATCTAGTCCAGGGGTATCAAACTCAATTTCATTGAGGGCCACATCAGGGTTGTGTTGACCTTAAGGGGTCAGGGTGGACATGGCCAGTCACTTGTGTTGGGGACACCTGTGGCGGCTCAGCCACTGTGCCAGTGATTTTTGGCTTCAACGGCCTCCTGCAACCCTCTGCCAGTGAAAATGGAGCTCGGTAGGGCTGCACTCAGCCAGCTCCCAAGATTTGAGTTTGACACCCCTGATCTAGTCTGATGATACTGTGGTATCTGATGATACCATGATACCAAACCACTCCATTTTGCAATTCAGTTTGCAAGTGAGAACAGATCTCTAACTCAGGCAGTCATACAGTACATGGACTGCAAACTCTGCATAACTGTTTAGATGGCAGCAAAGA